>NC_079229.1:39700659-39805659 GCF_029633865.1 Lampris incognitus | reverse complement strand
ATTAAGTCCCGTAGCCAGGACATGTTTGAGGGGGGTGAGCGATTTTTCCATAGGAGGAGAATACGGCGACGGGCAATTAAAGAAGCAAAGGAGATTACATTCATTTGTTTAGCAGTCATTTTAACTCCCTCCTCAGGGACACCAGAGATAGCAATTTGAGGCGATGGGTCCAGATTCAATTCCAAAATCTCCGATATAAGGTTAAAGAAGGACCTCCAGTATTCCGTCAAACTCGGATATAACCTGAACATATGAGTCAAGTCTGCTGGTGCTTGAGAGCACCTGTCACAAACATCAGAGAGGTTTGGGTAAATTTTTGAGAATTTTGCTTTGCTAAAATGGATTCTATGAAGGACTTTGAATGGAATGAGACTAAGCCTCGCACAAGAGGAGGACAAGTGTATTGCACGTACTGCAGTGTCCCACCAATCATCGGACAGAGTGATACCTAGTCCAGTCTCCCAGCTTGTCTTGATCTTATGCAGAGCAGGGGGAGTCGTTGCTGATAAAAGATTGTATATGAAAGAAATATGGCCTTTTGACAAGTCAGTAACTGCAAGAAGATGGTCAATGCCCGAGGTCAGCGGAGCCTGTGGAAATGCTGGGGTGCTGGATTTGGCAAAGTTGCGAATTTGAAAATACCTAAACAGACCAGAATGTTCTAGTTTGAATGTGGAATGTAATTGTGCAAAGCTAGCAAACAGGCCATCAACATAAAGATCACCCAGGCAGGATAGGCCTTGTCTGCGCCAGACAGCAAATCTCGAATCAATCTTGGCTGGTTGAAAGAGTTGATTGTTGCAGATAGGTGTAGCTAGGGGCAGAGAAGTCCAGCTGAGCTGTTGCCTAATTTGTTGCCAGATTGTCAAAGTGGTAATTACTATGGCAGGGATGTCCAATCAAAACTTACTGAGGGCCAATCTGAGGGTTGTGAATAAAATCGGGGGCCATGACATTCATTACAGAGATTCTTGTTATGGTTACAACCCATATGCTATTTATATAGCACAGACAGTTTTTTAAGATTATTGTATATTTGATTGGTCTCTTTGTACAGTAAACTTCAATACTCTGTATGCTTCTTCTCATTTTCCTGTCAGTGTGGCATTCAAATTTCTCCAACCTGGGGATTAATAAAAGGCAATTCAATTCAATTCAATTCATATATGACTCAGAGGTAACATCAGTGCAGCCAAACTGGCGTGTTTATTCACAAAATCAAACCAAACACATGACTGGCGAGAACCTGGCAGGAGAGGGTACATGGATGACAGGATCATAACATCTATGTATAAGTAGGCTAGCAGGTGGATTAAATAAAATATTTGTGGGTAATTCTTTATATCAGCAAAATAAGATGGAAGTGCTGTCAATATAGCGGCAAGTGCAAAAACAATGTTGTATTTAAAGATAATAATAATAATAAAAAATAAAAGAAGAAGAAGACAAGTGCACAATTAAACAAACTACATTAGCAGTCTAGCCTACAATAGGTTCAGTTTTTAACAAAATAGTTTCACAATTAAACAAAACCATTAGGCCTATTACTGTGTCTTTCAACACAACAAATTATGTTTTCTGTGATAACGCAAAATAGTCAGTGCAACAAGGCCTATCTGAAATGCATTGTAGTTCAACTCTTACCAGACACTCTGCACCTTTTCTTAGAGATGATCTCATCTATTCTAGGCTTAAGGTCCTTAGCTGTGGCCAGTTTCAATACCGAGACCAAATGCTGGTCCGTGAGTCGGGATCTGTGGGATGTCTTGTTCAGGTTCATTATGGAGAACATCTGTTCACACGAGTAAGTGCTTCCGAACATGGACATGATACGTGCGGCATGAAGACGGAGCTCTGGCATTGATTCGGGGAGGAGAGGTGCAAACTCAGCAGTCCCGACTGACTGGTACTGGGACTTCAGAGCGCTGCTACATTGCAGTTCAGTGAGTTCCAACTGCAGGTGCTCAGGGGCAGTGTCGACATCACTTGCAAAAGGATTTGCGAACAGGTCAAGGTTGAATTTCTGTGATTCAAAATCAGCAAACCTCCTGCTGAATTCCGCTTTGAGTGTGTTCAGTTTGTCAGCATACACTTGGGTCAGGAGTGGAATGGTGACTGTGGCGCTCATTGATTGACAGGTAGGAAAGTGGGTCAAGTTACCTTTGCGCATCTGGCCCTCCCACAGACGCAGTTTCAGTTCAAATGCCTTCACGGAGTCCCGCATCTCGGTGATCAGCTGCTTTCTTCCCTGGAGTTTTAGATTCAGTGAACTGAGGTGCTCCGTGATGTCACACATAAACGCCAAGTCGCTCAGCCACTTTTCATCCTCAAACTCGGGGACGGCCTTCTGTTTGCTTTCCATTAAATGAGCGATCTCAGCGCGGGTGTCGTAAAACCTCCTCAGCACTTTCCCCCAACTCAACCAGCGCACCTCCGTGTGATAGGGCACATCCTCGTGCACAGAGTTTTCCCCCTCTAAAAGAGCCCTAAACTGCCGATGATTCAAGCCCCGTGCACGAATAAAGTTCACAGTTTTAGTCACAACAGTCATGACATGTTCCATGCCCAACACCTTACCGCAGAGGGCCTCCTGGTGGATGATGCAGTGGTAGGCTACCAAGTTTTCTCCTGTGTGCCCCATCGCCTTTCGCGTCAAACCGACCAAACCACGAACTTCCCCGCACATCGCCGGTGCACCATCCGTTGTCAGTCCAACAAGTTTATTGCAGGGCAGTTCCGTTTTGTTCACGCTCTGCTCCACTTGGGGGAAAATGTCCTGTCCTGTTGTTGTCCCGTGAATTGGTTTCACGTCAAAAAGTTCCTCAGTGACAGACAACTGAGTGTCAACCCCTTGGATGAGCATGGACAGCTGGGCTGTGTGCGTGCTATCTGTACTCTCATCTACCGCCGTTGCTCCATGTCCATGTTAGCATATTGCTCGCCATGCTTCGTTTCGAAGTGTCTGCGGATGTTGTACTCTTTGAACACTGCCAGCGACTCTTGACATACGAGACACACTGGCTTTTGTTTTAATTCCCAAAACAGGTATTCAGCTTCCCACCTCTATTGAAACTGTCGATAGTCTTTGTCTACTTTTCATTTTTTCGCCATCGTTTGTTTATGCTAGCTAGCTTTCGATTTCCTTTGCAAAGCGCACATTCAGGTAACGTTACTCGGGTGACGTAGGCGATGCTACTGCAGGAACATGCTACTCAGCATTTCTGTTACTATGGGAAAAAAGTGAAGTGCGGCAGCGCCCTCTTATGTTTCAGCGTTGCATTGTCACAGACACAAGCTCTCGGGCCACATTCAGTTGATGACCAGGATTGACAGGAGGGCTGGATTAAATATTGCGGAGGGCTGTGTTTGGCCCGCGGGCCTTGTTATTGACACATGTGTACCACGGGGTTAGAGGAGTGCTGTTTAGGCTTAAATGGAAGACTGCTACACACCAATGCTTTTACGGACGAGGAATGACAAGAGTTAGCTTCTAACTGAATCCAATTATCATCAGTGTCTGAGATCCACAGTGCAATTTTATGCATGTTAGTGGCCCAGTAATAAAATTGAAAATTTGGTAGACCAAGTCCCCCCTGTAACCTCCCTCTCTGGAGCAAAGATTTACAAATTCGTGGGATTTTACCCTCCCATATAAAATGTGAAATTATTGAATCCAATCGACGAAAGAAATGTTTAGGTAAAAAAATAGGTAGGCATTGAAATAAGTATAAGTATCTGGGGAGCACGTTCATTTTAATGGATTGTACTCTACCTGCTAGGGAGGGGGTAGGCTGTTCCATCTCTGCAGATCAGTTTTCACTTTTGCTGTTAGAGCCGTAAGATTTTCCTTACATAGAGAGTGGATGGAAATTGTAATATTTATTCCTAAGTATTTAAGCCTGGTGCTAGATAATCTGAAGGGAATGTTAGACTGGGGTATTTCCTGGGCCAATTGATTAATAGGAAAACATTCACTTTTCTGTATATTTAGTTTGTACCCAGAGAAGTTACTAAAGGATTGGAGAGTAGCTAAAATATGCGGAATGGAATTTATTGGATCAGAAACGTAAAGGAGTAGGTCATCTCCATACAAGGACACTTTGTGCTCGTCACCACCTCTTTTGATACCTGAAAACAACTTATCACTCTTAAGAGCAATTGATAGCGGTTCAATAACAATGGCAAAAAGGAGGGGGGAAATCGGGCATCCTTAACGTGCCCCGCGTGAGAGGGGAAAGAATTGTGATCGCTGATTGTTGGTACATACGTAGGCCCGTGGGGAAGCATACAGTAAGTGTATCCAGGATATGAATTTCTCTCCGAACCCAAATTGCTTTAATGTGAAGAACAGTTGGCTCCACTCAACTCGATCAAAAGCTTTTTCTGCATCGAGAGATATAACCACCTCAGGATTAGACAGAGGGGCTGGGGAGTGAATGATGTTAAGAAGTCTCCGTATGTTTGCAAAGGAGTGACGATTTTTAATAAATCCTGTTTGGTCAATTGAAATTATAGAGGGCAAAATAGTCTCAATTCTAGCTGCAAGGACTTTAGCAAGTAACTTTTCGTCAACATTAGGAAGCGAAATAGGTCGATAGGAAGAGCATAAATTGGGATCTTTGTCCTTTTTAAGGATCAGTGAAATAGAGGCTTGGGTAAGTGTTGGTGGTAGTGTGGCTTTTTGGAGAGAGTCCTCAAACATCTCCAAAAGCAGAGGTGCCAACTGATTGGAAAACTTCTTATAAAATTCAGTAGGATAGCCGTCCAGTCTCGGGGATTTCCCAATTTGCATTGACTTGATAGCATCCATTATTTCATTTAGATTTAGAGGTGTCTCCAGGTTTTTGTGTTGTTCCGGCGTTAATTTTAGTATTATTGAGCCCATTAAAGAAATTTAACATGTCAGTATCATCAGGTGAGTCAGATTTGTATAAATCAGAATAATAGGCTCTGAAATTCTCATTAATTTCAGAGGGGTTAGATGTCAGGGAACCTGAGTTATTGGTTATTTGAGAAATTTGCTGTGAGGCCATCCTCCCCTTCAACTGATGTGCGAGAAGGCACCCTGCCTTATCCCCATGTTCGTACAATGTTCCCCAAGCATTAAGCAGCATCTTCTCTGCATCCTTTGTGGACAAAAGATTGGATTCACTTTGGATAGCAAATCTCTCCTTGAACAGTTCAGGAGATGGTGAAATGGAACATCGGCGGTCTAGATCAGCTATTGCCTCTGTAAGCTCACGTTGCTGTCTCTTTCATACCTTATTATGGTGAGCGGCATATGAAATTATCTCACCCCTAAGGAATGCCTTAAGGGTTTCCCATATTAAAGATGGACTGGTATCATCAGTTTTGTTAGTCTCCACAAAGAGGTCAATAGATTGGGTGATAAGATTACAAAATTTAGCGTCAAACAGAAACGTGGAATCCAATCTCCAGAAGTGACTCTGTCTGTGATGGTTTTCAAGGCTCAAGTCCACTATCACAGGGGAGTGGTCAGAATTAACTATAGAGGAGTATTCAACTGAGGTTATTGCGGGAAGAAGCGTCTTATCTATAAAGAAAAAATCTATACGGGAGTAAGAACTATGGACATGTGAATGAAAAGAATAGTGCCTATCAGTTGGATGAGAGAATCTCCATGGGTCGACACAGCCGCACTGATCCATAAAAGTGACCAGCGCTTGCGACATCTTGGATGGTGTAACTGTTCTCGAGCTAGATCTGTCTAGACTGGGATCCATCACACAATTAAGGTCCCCTCCAAATATTAGCTTGTAAGTGTGTAAATCGGGAAGCGACGATATAAGTTTCTTCATAAAATCTACATCATCCCAATTTGGGGCATACACAGACACAAGAACAACCGGAGTTTGATAAAGGGAGCCAGTTACTATAATATATCGCCTGTTAGACTCACAGATGATGTTAGAGGGAATAAAATTTACTTTTTTATTAATCAAGATGGCTGCACCCCTCGTTTTAAGGTTGAATGTAGAGTGAAAAATATGGCCTATCCAGGGTCTGCTGAGTCGTTGGTGGTCTATTGGACGCAAGTGGGTTTCTTGTAAGAATGTGATGTCTGCTTTTAAATGTTTCAGGTGAGAAAATACTCTAGCATGCTTCACAGGTCCATTCAGGCCCCCTACGTTCCACGAGATAGTTTTGATGGAGCCTCTCACTCTCACCGAACTGCTTGGGTTATTCGTCATAACATTCTCTGAAAGTCAAATGATAATGGGATACGGTGACTTGGTTCAGTTGAAAAGTCGTCAGGCATACGTGCAAACCCAGTAAGGTACTGCAGCAAGAAGAGTGACAGACACGTGCCAATCCGAATGCAAAAACAGGTAATGAGCAACAAAAAAAAGAAGGAAAAAATAACCAAAAAAAACAAAAACCAAAAACAAGCAAAACAAAAACATACCCCCCATACCAGCCCCCCCCCTCGTACCTATGCTGGTCTTCCCACCTATGATGAGCTGCAGGGAAAACTATTTATTAACTTCCGGAATAACTAAATGAAAGCACTATCCTTCTTGTTCCTCTGTCCTTAAAACAGAGAGCACTACCGAGCTTGCATATGTAGGTACTGTAAACACACACCAACAGATTTAGAAGTAAAACAAGAACAGAGCAGAGTAGCACAAAAACGCCAGGAAAAATATAACCTAGTATATGTATGTATATGTGTGCACGTCCACATCTACATACCCGTACATACATATGCACATGCAACTATACACACACACGCACACATACACGTATGCACATGCTTAATCGCACACGCAAACACACACAAACTCCACACCATTAACTTGAAGGGTCAAAGCCGTTTAAGAAGCAGGTTCTGATTTTGAGATGACTGCGGTTTGAAAGAAGAAAAGTCTGAAGTACACTTCTATGTTCAGTGGGTGGCGTAGTTGTCTGAAGAGACTCCGTTCTTCGTGGACTTGGTTTGAGGAAGCCGATATCATGGCGATCGCGGCAGTGGTGGAAAAAGTCCAGTTGCAGTGTCCGGAAGTAATGTTTAGTCCACATGTCCATATTCCAACGGCAGAGGTCCACAATCCACAATCAAACGTTGGTGTTATAACGAGGAACTTCAGTCGGGTTAAAATAATCAAGTTTCAAGAAAGGGCCGAGGTGCGCGGTAGCCAATCAGCCGCCCACCGTGACACCTGGGGGGAGTATTTCACTGTGTATATAACTGGTGCCTGGCCTGGACCGAGGAGCAAAGCCTCCGCGGTAGTTCACTGGTGCCTGGCCTGGACCGAGGAGCAAAGCCTCCGCGGTAGTTCACTGGTGCCTGGCCCGGACCGAGGAGCAAAGCCTCCGCGGTAGTTCAGGAGCCGTGTACGTTGCCAGCTTGTTTACCCAGATCACTTCGCCAGGTGTTGGTTGTAGAACATGCCAGCCTCTTCCGCGGTGTGTAACTTGTGCGCCACGCCCTGGTGTGTTAGTGTAAGTACAGCTGGATGGCGGAGCGTGAACTTCATACCTCTCTTGTGCGCTGTGGACTTGATTGTGAGGAATGTGGCGCGCTTCTTGGCCAGCTCGCTGCTCATGTCTGGAACAATAAAGATGCTTTGACCCTGATGTACGGGTGGCCCTCGGTTTCTCGCCAGGGCGAGTACCTGGTCCCTCTGTTGGTAGCGTAGAAAGCGAATGATCACGGGTCGGGGCCGTTCTCCTTCCCCTGGTTTCGCTCTCAACGTGCGGTGTGCCATTTCAAGCTCCGGTGGTCAGCTGAACGACTCGTCTTGCAATATGTCAACGAAAAATGTCGACATAAAATCTGTGGCCGAACGTCCCTCGTCACCTTTGGGTGGTCCAACTACTCTGATGTGGTTCCGACGAGAGAGGTTTTCCAGGTCTTCTGTCTGGTGTTTAAGATGAAGGGTTTCAGTTTGGAGTTGTTTCAGCTGTGTTTCCATGCTGGCTAGCCTGTCGCTATGATCGGAGAGGCAGTATCCATTGTACTCACACGAGAGCCCGGATCTTCCACCTTGATTCGAACAGCATTTAAGGTGGCTTGAATAGGAGACAGCGAGGCTTGTATTTGGGCAGAAATCGCTGCTCTATTCTTCTCCAGTTCAGCTATCAGGTCGGCGATGGTCAGAGCGGAGGTAGCTACTTCTGCGGTAGCCCTTGTTAGCTTAGGCTCTGGAGGTACGGTGGGACCCGTGGTCGTAGTTTTTCCTCTCTGGCCGCAGGTCTTATTCTTGCCAGACATTGTTAAAATGTATATTGTAGCCCGTTCCTGCAACACTGAACAAATTCGAGATTTACTGCTGATGTGAATAGTAAGGATTTACGAAATCGCTCGGGAGCTGCTCTCTGTACGTCTGCTTCACTCGGTCGCCATACCGGAAGTCGGTGTATATGCAACTGTGCATGCATGCACACATTTGTGTGTGTGTGTGTGAGTGTGTGTGTCTCACCGACAGAATATTCTTCATTGTAATGACAAAGACGTTGTAGCCAATTAGACAGTCCCAATAGACCAGGATGGATTTGATTGGCTTTAGCAGTAGGTCCCCGCCCACCAACAGGAAGTAAAAACAGGCCACCAAGTATCCCATACAGAAGATACTAATCCTGCATAAAGACACATGATCTTTATTACCATTTTGGTCATGAATGATAGAAGTAATGATAATAATGACGTCATGGCTTAATGGAACACTGATCAACGCACATGAAGACAGCTGCAGGACCTCCTTTATGTTGTTAACATGTTGAATTAAAGAGGACCCCGTTCACTCTGCTGTGTTCAAAATCAAACAGCAGGCTTCAGCATTCAGTGCATCAATCTGGTGTCCAGCCCATAATACTAACCTGGTTGTCCCAGTGATGAAGATGATGGTGAGCACAAACCAGAACATGTAGCTGAACATGATAACCTTCAGCATGTCAAGATAGGACCTGTCACAAAAACACAGACAGAACAGCGAGATGTAAGGCCAGGAGCAGACTGGGAATGAAAAATGGCCCCTGGACCTTTTGACTCAGACTGACCCACCAACAACAGCGATACACCACCACCCACACAAACCACGTCACACTTTATGTCAACAAGATTACTGAACAATATAACAATAACTTTAGTAAAACAGATGTAAAATAGAACAAGGGGAACGTGTTGCTTTTAGGAGGCGGCTGGCTAGAAGGAGCACATTTCGGTACATGGCACTGGCAGCAAGGTGGGAAGAATCTCTGGGCCATCTGACCAGTAAAAGAAATAACACAGGAAGACATGTGTTGGTGAAAAGACTGGTGAGTAGGCAAGTCATAGAATAACATAAAAATAAACATCTTTCCTACCCCCTTGAATTAGCCATTTCTACAGCAGCTCACTTCTCTCAGCAACGCCATCAATGACCAGGTCACTGTCCAGGGCCATCCTCTTAAGGCTTAGCGGCCACATGCGTGGACAGCACTTTTTAGCTTTTATGTCCACAAACGTGTTCACTGCTGAATTGGGGCCGTTATGGACACGTACGTGGGCACTTACACTGCCATCTGGTGGTGTCAGAAGAGTCTAACATGCTACGGTAAAAATTCAACATGGCGGCTAACACAAGGGAAGATTCAAGTGGCAGCTCCATACACAAACATCGACCAGGTAAGAAGTCCCGTCTTATTTTATGGCTTATTCTTATTTAGATATTTATAGAAGTGTTGGACACTTGTCATGACAAGCAAATTAAAAAAAAAGTGTAAAAATAAGAACTTAGCAAGTCGCTAAATATGAAGTACACGTATGTATACTTATGGACTGACGCTCCTCGAAAAAGCTAATATGCTAGTGAACATGCACACATGTAAAATGAGAAAATGAGTATCTCTGGTGCAGCTAAAAAGCTGTACATTGTCTAAATGTAATAAATAACAATTCAATCACTAAATACATATATACATGCATAGATTAGTTGGGTTAAAAATGTCAGTAAAATGTAATATGCTAGTAAACTAAACTAGCTTGCAGCTAACTCTGGTGCAGTTAAAAGCTGTAGCAGCTACATTGTACAGTACCACTGAAATAATTTACAAATAAATAATGCATAACTACATGAATGACATTGATATTTGTATTTGTATTTGATTTTGTCCTGTTTTTATTTCCAGAGCGTTTTTCTGTGCAAAAAGCTTTGGGGCTACTTGGGTTAACTGATGGAGACAACTCAGATTTGGACTTGTCTGACAACGATGATCCCATCCTGGATGAAAATTACCAACCATCACCACAGGAGCAAAGCAGCAGTGAGGATGAGGGTGACAGTAGTGATGATGAGGACCCCATTCCTGAGCCCACTAAGCACAGCAGAGGACGTAAACGTCTCAGTGGTGCAGATAATGGTTAGCCAAGACCCAGTAGATTTTTGTTTATGTTATGTAGTTAGGGTCTCAGGGCTACGTGAAGGATTGGAGGCAAAATGCTTATTTACAACACTTGTTGACAGGTTCATTGACAGGGACAGAGAGTACAGGGACAGGTTCATCCCGCACTCCCAGACGTCGACGTCGAACTGAAACGATCGAGACTCGTCGAACTGAAACGATTGAGACTGATAGCTCAGAAGATGACTCTAAGGAGCCAACACCAGGACCAGGCCAAACCAAAAAAAAAGGAAAAGGGAGAGTCCAAACAAGGTAATTGTTATTATTTTAGCACGCCTTGAGGGTAATTCTTCAAATTTCATGTAAATGTCCACACAGATTCAAGTATATTATGCACCAATTATACACCTCATTTGCTTCCATGGGTAAAATGTAACTTACTGCAATAAATACTATTTTATTCTGATTCTGGTTGTGCAGGACGTGGAATACGCTGGAAGGCTACTCCATTGACACCAAACCTTGCAGAGTATCAGCATCAGGATGAAACTGATCTAGACAGACATGGCTGGACCCCACTAGACTATTTTGAACAGTACATAGATAGAGATCTGATGACAATGATTTCAGAATGTTCTAATGTTATGTCACTATCTAAGAGTGGGGACCCACTCAACGTGTCAGTCGATGAGGTTTACCACTTTTTTGGGGCCTGTATTTTGATGTCCTGCATCCGATACCCAACCATTAGGATGTATTGGTTTCAAAGCCTTGAAAATCACTGCCATCACTGACAGATTCACACGTACCAGATTCTTCAAACTGAGGGGAGCAATAAAAGTGGTAATTGATGATGATGTGCCTGAAGACCTGAGGATGTTGGACAAATTCTGGAAGGTGAGGCCTTTGCTGGATCGGATTCTGCTTGGCTGCAAGTCTCTGAATCGACCTGATTGCGCATCTATTGATGAGCAGATGATACCTTTCACGGGAGCTTGTCCGTGCAGACAATATCTGCCAATGAAGCCAAACCCAGTTGGCATAAAGAACTTTGTTTGTGCTACAGCAGATGGCATTGTGCTTGACTTTGAGCTCTATCAAGGTACAAATTCACTGATTGAGAAGGTCGAAGAAGCCGAGGGCCTGGGTTTCGGAAGCTTAGTCATCGAGCGTCTGTGTCAAACTCTGCAACGTGGCACAAAAGTGTATTGTGACCGGTTCTTCACCACCATCAAAGGTGCGCAACGAATGATGGAGAAGAAGCTGTACATAACTGGTACAATAATGAAGAACCGACTCGCTGGAGCGAACCACAAGTTACCCAGTGACAAAGCCATGAAAAACGCAGGAAGAGGTACCTCATCAGAAGTGTCCGCTGAAGATGGAAAGTTGTGTGTAGTGAAGTGGTACGACAACAAACCAGTATTGTTGATGTCTGTTGTTCATGGTACACAGCCTGAAGACACCTGCCAGCACTGGGACAAGAAGTTGAAACAATATGTCACCGTCTCGCGACCAAGCATTGTCCGTGAGTACAACAGCAAGATGGGTGGATTGACTTGATGGATAGAATGGTCAGTTACTATCGCATGAGCACCCGTACTAAGAAGTGGACAATGCGGATGGTAATGCACTTCACGGATCTGGCTTTAGCCAACAGCTGGCTACTCTACCGCAAAGACCATGCAATATGTGCTGGACCAAAGACAAGACCCATCCAGTTCCTTCAGTTCCGTATGGAAGTGGCAAAGATCCTCTTGGCCCAGCATCACGGTGCAGATGCTGACCTATCGGAACAATCAGAGGAAGAAGATTAAAATCAAGGGGTAAAACGTCATGTTACAGAGTTGCCCCATGTCTCGGTCCGCAGGAGGGCTAATGCCCACCTCCCAGAGGTGATTGGCCTGAAGAATGCGATGCGCTGCAGACAACCAGGCTACACTGGAAGAACCCGAGTGCGTTGTGTGACCTGCAAAGTGTTCTTGTGCTTGCAAACCGAACGCAACTGTTACTCAGCCTTTCACACTCCATAAGCAGGCCAGGTCCTTCTGTCCTCAATGATCGCACCCTTTCACATATCCTGTTTTTTTTTACATTACGAATACAAAATTTCACTTGAGCCATACTGTAACTGACTGTCAAAAAGGGGCAACATTTTTGTTGTTTGTTCACTATGATGTGTTTTCTTTTTTTTTTTTTTTAACTATAACGTTCAAAACACAGTAGTAGCCTGATGGAAATGTGACAATTTGAAAAAAAATGAGTTGAATGTTTGATATTTTGTTACAGGCATACAATGTCATCCTGCAACTGTTTGCAGCTTTTCAAATGATCCATGCAGTAGTTTTAACTGTCCAAAAGGGGCAAAAATGCAATGTTCCATGTTGTTTTTACTCTCTGATATTCAAAACATGTTAAAAAATGTGTGTGTTATGTATGTATGTGTTATTAATACATGCAAAAGCAGTCAGGAAAAAAACTGCTGTGTTCAAGGTGGAAATAAAGAGTTTTTCATTCTATTACACAAAGGTGACTTAATTGTGTTTTATGGAAATTTGGAACAAGAATCCACATATGTGGACATCATTTTTCTCTAAAAGTAGATCATATCAAAAGATGATGCTTAGTTTTTATTCTAGTTAGGTTCCAATAAGGCCAAATAGCAAAGAGAAATAAAAAATGCATGTAAAAAAACCGCTGGGCCTCTATTAAAACGTCTCACTCAGTAGCCATGAGCATAAAAACCTCCAGGTGCTGTTGAGATCGAGTGCTCCTGAGCCTACGCTTGATTAATTTTAGAGTAGAGAAGCTCCTCTCCCAAGCTACCTGGGTTACTGACAGATAAGTAGGGACTACCTGGGTTACTGACAGGGTAAGTAGGAGCTACCTGGGTTACTGACAGGGTAGTAGGAGCTACCTGGGTTACTTAAAGGATAAGTAGGAGCTACCTGAGTTACTGACAGGGTAGTAGGAGCTACCTGGGTTACTGACAGGGTAGTAGGAGCTACCTGGGTTACTGTCAGGGTAAGTAGGAGCTACCTGGGTTACTGACAGGGTAGTAGGAGCTACCTGGGTTACTGACAGGGTAAGTAGGAGCTACCTGGGTTACTGACAGGGTAGTAGGAGCTACCTGGGTTACTGACAGGGTAAGTAGGAGCTACCTGGGTTACTGACAGGGTAGTAGGAACTACTTGGGCTATTGACAGGGTAAGTAGGAACTACCTGGGTTACTGACAGGGTAGTAGGAACTACCTGGGTTACGACAGGGTAAGTAGGAGCTACCTGGGTTACTGACAGGGTAGTAGGAGCTACCTGGGTTACTGACAGGGTAAGTAGGAACTACCTGGGTTACTGACAGGGTAAGTAGGAGCTACCTGGGTTACTGACAGGGTAAGTAGGAGCTACCTGGGTTACTGACAGGGTAGTAGGAACTACCTGGGTTACTGACAGGTAAGTAAGAACTACCTGGGTTACTGACAGGGTAAGTCGGAACTACCTGGGTTACTGACAGGGTTAGTAGGAGCTACCTGGGTTACTGACAGAGTAAGTAGGAGCTACCTGGGTTACTGACAGGGTAAGTAGGAGCTACCTGGGTTACTGACAGGGTAGTAGGAGCTACCTGGGTTATTGACAGGGTAAGTAGGAGCTACCTGGGTTACTGACAGGGTAAGTAGAAGCTACCTGGGTTACTGACAGGGTAAGTAGGAACTACCTGGGTTACTGACAGGGTAAGTAGGAACTACCTGGGTTACTGGCAGGGTAAGTAGGAACTACTTGGGTTATTGACAGGGTAAGTAGGAACTACCTGGGTTACTGACAGGGTAGTAGGAACTACCTGGGTTACTGACAGGGTAAGTAGGAGCTACCTGGTTACTGACAGGTAAGTAAGAACTACCTGGGTTACTGACAGGGTAAGTAGGAACTACTTGGGTTACTGACAGGGTAGTAGGAGCTACCTGGGTTATTGACAGGGTAAGTAGGAGCTACCTGGGTTACTGACAGGGTAAGTAGGAGCTACCTGGGTTACTGACAGGTAAGTAGGAACTACTTGGGTTATTGACAGGGTAAGTAGGAACTACCTGGGTTACTGACAGGGTAGTAGGAACTACTTGGGTTATTGACAGGGTAAGTAGGAACTACCTGGGTTACTGACAGGGTAGTAGGAACTACCTGGTTACTGACAGGGTAGTAGGAGCTACTTGGGTTACTGACAGATAAGTAAGAACTATCTGGGTTACTGACAGGGTAAGTAGGAACTATTGGGTTATTGACAGGGTAAGTAGGAACTACCTGGGTTACTGACAGGGTAGTAGCAACTACCTGGGTTACTGACAGGGTAAGTAGGAGCTACCTGGGTTACTGACAGGGTAGTAGAAGCTAACTGGGTTACTGAAAGGTAAGTAAGAACTACCTGGGTTACTGACAGGGTAAGTAGGAACCACTTGGGTTATTGACAGGGTAAGTAGGAACTACCTGGGTTACTGACAGGTAAGTAGGAGCTACCTGGGTTATTGACAGGGTAAGTAGGAGCTACCTGGGTTACTGACAGGGTAGTAGGAACTACCTGGGTTACTGACAGGGTAAGTAGGAACTACCTGGGTTACTGACAGGGTAAGTAGGAGCTACCTGGGTTGCTGGCAGGGTAAGTAGGAACTACTTAGGTTATTGACAGGGTAAGTAGGAGCTACCTGGGTTACTGACAGATAAGTAAGAACTACCTGGGTTACTGACAGGGTAGTAGGAGCTACCTGGGTTACTGACAGGGTAAGTAGGAGCTACCTGGGTTACTGACAGGGTAGTAGGAGCTACCTGGGTTACTGACAGGTAAGTAAGAACTACCTGGGTTACTGACAGGGTAAGTAGGAACTACTTGGGTTATTGACAGGGTAAGTAGGAACTACCTGGGTTATTGACAGGGTAAGTAGGAGCTACCTGGGTTATTGACAGGGTAGTAGGAACTACCTGGTTACTGACAGGTAAGTAAGAACTACCTGGGTTACTGACAGGGTAAGTAGGAACTACTTGGGTTATTGACAGGGTAAGTAGGAACTACCTGGGTTACTGACAGGGTAGTAGGAACTACCTGGGTTCCTGACGGGTAAGTAGGAGCTACCTGGTTACTGACAGGTAAGTAGGAACTTGTAAACAAGGCCCAGGATGGGGTATGGGTCAGTCAATAGGTTGTACTGACTAAGAATATGGTAGCAACACACTGGACAGTCCTAGCAAGATGAGCAGCTCTTGTTAACCACCTCCGCCTCGTCCTCACTTCCTTCAGGTGCATGATCCTCCATAGTCCTGATTGTGTATTCTTTAAATCCCGATTGTTTTAACCTAGTCCACTGTTCTGCCAGACTCATGAGCTCCCTCTGTAAATTGGTCACCGTTGCTCTGCTATCAAATTTGATCAAACACTTGCTTAGTTCTTGAAGGGCTGTCTGTGGAAGGCCACTGGCACTGGATGTTAGCTGACTAAAGTTTTTAGGGTCCAGAAGAGCCGTGTCGGCATACAAAGTGCCATTACTCAGAAATCGCTGATGGATTGTATCTAAAACTGAATCCAGAATTTGATTATGGACACGAATCCTGTAGGCACTGTGCCCCAATAAAAGTCTCATCTTGTGCCATCTCTCCAGGCATGGTTTTCTTCTTACTTCGCCACTTCCATTGCCTAAATATGCACACTATTTTTGATGACGTCGGCTGGAAAAGGGTCTATGAGTTCAACATTTTGAAAGTTCGCTGTAACACGTCAACCTTTTTTTTAATGTCCCACCCTATCCAGGCTATGATTGGCCAGTTCACGAAAAGTGACATTGACAAGTGTTTGTTTCAACAAAAAGGCACCAATATAGTAGCTAAATAGCCAGCTAGCCAAACCCAAACACTGCTTATCTTGTCCATATTGTCTTCTGTCTTACCGCTTTAGCTGCAAAACCTTGACTCACAGGTGAACTGGTACCACTGGGCTAAGTGGGCTGCTCTCTCTGCTCTCTGCTGCCAGTGCCTTCAGGCTCACTAGACTGAGATGATTGATGGGAAAGGGTGCCAAATGAACAATTTGTTATTTTAAAACATTTGGCTGCATCAGCCTTAAGGGACTTCAACCTCTTCTCTCTCCGCTTTTCAGCACCACCTTGATGTTTTTTCTCTTTTTTGTTTGTCCATCTTACTCCACCCCACTACTACTACTACTACTACTACTTTTTGCGGCTCCCGTTAGGGGTCACCAAAGCGGATCATCTGTTTCCATCTCTTCCTGTCTTCTACATCTTCATCTGTCACACCAGCCACCTGCATGTCCTCCCTCACCACATCCATAAACTTCCTCTTTGGCCTTCCTCTTCTCCTCTTCCCTGGCAGCTCCATATTCAGCACCCTTCTCCCAATATACCCAGCATCTCTCCTCCACACATGTCCAAACCATCTCAATCTTGCCTCTCTTGCTTTGTCTCCAGACCGTCCAACCTGAGCAGCCCCTCTAATATAATCGTTCCTAATCCTGTCCTTCTTCATCACTCCCAGTGAAAATCTTATCATCTTCAACTCTGCCACCTCCAGCTCCTCCTCCTGTCCTTTCATCAGTGCCACTGTCTCCAAACCATATAACACAGCTGGTCTCACTACCATCTTGTAAACCTTCCCTTTAACTCTTGCTGGTACCCTTCTGTCGCAAATCACTCCTGACACTCTTCTCCGCCCACTCCACCCTGCCTGCACTCTCTTCTGCACTCCCCATTACTTTGGACAGTTGACCCCAAGTATTTAAACTCATAGACCTTCATCACCTCCACTCCTTGCATCCTCTCCATTCCACTGTCCTCCCTCTCATTCATGCATAGGTATTCCATCTTGCTTCTACTGACTTTCATTCCTCTTCTCTCCAGTGCATACCTCCACCTCTCCAGGCTCTCCTCAACCTGCACCCTACTCTCGCTACAGATCACAATGTCATCCACAAACATCATAGTCCACGGAGACTCCGGCCTGCCTGATCTTGCTCCAATCCACTATTTATCCAAATGCCACCACTTAACAGAGACAGGAAAGGGGCAGGGCCCAGGAAACATTAGAATGGACTGGACCAAAAGTAATAGGCTGCGAGAGAGAGGCTGACAGATTTAATACCCAACCACAGTGGGCCGGCAGCTCACTCGCCTGGGCCAATCAGACACACAACACTTGGTTATTTTCATTTAAGTGGGGCTGGGGTTATTTATATTTTGTATTGCATCGACCCCAATTGTCAAATGGCCCACCAGGAAAACTCCTGATGCTCCAGATGGCCAGTCCGCCATTGTGCAAGGACGCGTCCTTACAGACAGACAGAGACAACTTACCTGCAGCGTATAAAATCAGGGGTGGTGTTTAACGGGAGCTGCATGATTGGCTCAGTGCACTGTGCATCATCTCCATCCAGCTCGCTGTTGTCTCCTGCCAGGATCTGAAAAGACAGCTGAGTCTCCTCTTCAAACACCTGGAGCTGCATGGAGGCTCCTAACAGGAGCATTAAGTCATCTAGGGGAGAGAGGAAAATTAATCCCAGTCAGTTCTGAATTCTTGATCAGAAATACACTGACCTGAATAACCATCACGTCATGACACAGACGAGGACGGCCATAATGAACGGGTTCTTACAGAGGAGGAAGAGGGGGTTCGGGGGTGTCAGATGGTCGGGCAGGAAAAGCCACTTCACAACATTAGAGTCCATGTAGGAGGATGGAGACCTCCAGGGGTAGTCTACACACACACACACACACACACACACACACACACACACACACACACACGCACACGCACACGCACACGCACACAGATCATATTATTATATGTGTTTATAAAACACACATACACATAATGTGTGTGTGTGTGTATGTGTGTTCAGGGAGAGGTATGTGAGTGCATGCACCTGTACATGCAGCTGGAGGGAAGCCAATACACAACAGGTACTGGAAACACAAGGATCCTGACAGGAAGTAACAATATTTTGGCCAGATCGAGGCGATTCTCTTCCTGCTGCGCCGTGACAGGACGGCGATGAGGCCACAGGCGTGGCCCACAGCAAACACATCCATCCGCTGACCAACAACATTCACCGCCAGCAGGAAACAGGTCTACAAGAAGAGACAAGAGAATCTGAGCTGTTGTTTCTTCTGCCTTTTTCCTACAAATTTGACTGGTCCTATTCCCTGGTTCCCCTGTGCTCACACCCCACCACCTGTAGAGGGCGCTTTTTACAATGGTGGGACATATTACAGCTACCCCTTTACTGTTTTATATATATACCCGGTAAATCCATATAATTTTGTTATCCTGTTTCTATGTTATATCCATGTGTCTCTCTGATGTGTGACCAATATCTTCTTGTCTCTTTTGCTGTGTGTGTGAATGGTGTGATGTGAGTCTCCCCAGTATGCATGTGCACTCTGTTCTCCTGTCAGGTCTCCATGGTGATGGTGGTGATGGTGTCTGGACACCGCTTGGCATCTTGCTCATCATATTCTTCATATATCTTATAATTTATTATAATTGTGTTATGCTCTTGCAGTGTTGTATTGTGTAAATTGTGTAAACACAACGTCATGTCACGTTGTGCGTCTTGGGAGAGAGATCCTCCTCTGTTGCTCTCCCTGAGGCTTCTTTCTGGGTT
The DNA here is from genome assembly GCF_029633865.1 of Lampris incognitus. Classification (NCBI taxonomy): domain Eukaryota; kingdom Metazoa; phylum Chordata; class Actinopteri; order Lampriformes; family Lampridae; genus Lampris; species Lampris incognitus. The sequence goes on along the minus strand of NC_079229.1, from coordinate 39,786,665 downwards.
TCTCCCTGTTAAAAGTTTTTAGGGAGTTGTTCCTTATCCAATGTGAGGGTCTAAGGACAGGATGTTGTGTTGCTGTAAAGCCCCTGAGGCACATTTGTAATATGTGCTATTGGGCTATACAAATAAAACTGACTTGACACCAACCCCCAAGACCACACACACAAATACAGGAACCGGCTGCAATGGGCCAAGCCGGGGGGGACACTGGGTTTGAACTGTGAACATTGGTGTTTGGACCTTATGTAAGTGTATTTCTGAGCACTCAGTTGTGGATGCATGTCTCTGTGTGTGATGTGTACTTACTAGTATTTATATTAAAGTGTGCTTATATCAGAGCATTCCATGTGTGCGTGTGCTTGTGTTCAAATGTGAATATGTGTATGTACCGTGTGTGTGTGTATGTGTGTGTGTGTGTCTCACCTCCACTCCAAACTTATGGAAAAAATAATTGAGAAAATATTTGCAGCAGCTCAGCAGCCCATCATCAAGGACTTGCCGAGTGATGTCCTGGAACAGGCTCCTGGTAGGGGGTGGGGCTATGTTGCTACGTAGACGGTAGAGTTGCTGGTGTCTGTAAATAGTCACCTCAAAAGCTAGCAGTGCTAACATCACCAGGTTGTACTGTGGACACAAGTTAGCACATTGCTAACATTAACAACATGTACAACTTTAGCAGACGCTACAAGTGGTAACATTTAGGACAGAGCTGCAGTGTACAACCATCCATATTTTATACAGACATATATACTGTACAATACATACACACAACATACACACACACACCCCTACACCATATAATACACTGTTGTCCGTCCATCGCAGCAACAAGGACCATCTAGTCATCCCGTAGGGGCCAATTTCTGGCTCTCTGCTGCAGCAGTCCTGGCGGCCTCACATGTGTTTGCACCATTTCGGACAGCTGCCCGCCACTCTCCTCTGTTCAGAGCTTTCTGTTGCCATGTGTCATAGTTGATGGTGAAGGCCTTCAACGAAACCTTCAAGGTGTCTTTGAAACACTTGTTTTGACCACCATGGGAGCGTTTGCCTTGCTTGAGTTCACCATATAACCGTTTCTTTGGAAGCCGGTGGTCTAGCATGCGAACTACGTGGCCCACCCAACGAAGCTGTGATTGCATGAGGATGGTGTGTATCCTCGGCAGTCCTGAGTCAGTGAGGACCTCTGTGTCAGGGATCTTGTCATACCACTTTATGCCAAGAAGTTTTCTGAGGCATGTGGTGGGAAAGTGGTTTAGTGTTTTTGCATGGCGTTTGTAAATCGTCCATGTTTCACAGCCGTAAAGCAGCGTAGTGAGAACTATGGCCCGATACACTTTAATTTTTGTCTCCTGGGTGATGCCTCTCCTGTTCCACACATTCCTGTGGAGTCTGCCAAAAGCAGTACTTGCTTTAGCAAGTCGTGCGGTCATCTCTTCATCATTGGTGACATATCTGGAGAGAGAACTGCCCAGGTAAGTGAATTTGTCAGCCGCATTTAATCGATGCCCATTTATGGTGATGTTGGGTAAATTGTATGACTTGCCTGGAGCTGGCTGATGTAGTACTTTAGTCTTTTTTATGTTGATGGCGAGGCTGAAGTTGTTGCAAGCCTCTGAGAACTTATTGATACGATGTTGCATGCCGGCTTCGGATGTAGCGTTGAGGACGCAGTCATCAGCAAACAGAAGATTGTTGATGGTTGCTGTTTTAACTAAGGTTTTTGCTTTAAGCCGCTGAAGTTTGAAGAGACAGCCATCGAAACAGTAATTGACAACAATGCCAGTGTCCCCCTCTCTGAAGGCATCTGACAGCATGGCTGAGAATGTAAGGCTCAACAGGGTTGGGGCAAGGACACAGCCTTGCTTTTGCATTTGGCCTGCAATGGACAGCAAGGAAATTCCCCGGTGGTTATCAAATGATTGGCGATTTCCCTTGTGCTTATAGAGGTGGATAACTGAGGCATCTTTAAAGTCCTGAGGTACTGTTTCAGTTTGCCATATGAGATGAAATAACTGCTGAAGTTTCTTAGCAATCGCAGGCCCTTCTTCTTTATAAATTTCAGCTGGGATGGAGTCTGAGCCAGGCGCTTTTCCACTTGACAACTGTCCGATTGCCTTAAGCATCTCTTCCATTGTTGGAAGGGTGCTCAGCATCTCATCCGCTAGAATTTGAGGTAGTCGATCGATGGCTTCATAGTTGAGGGTAGAAGGGCGATTCAAAACATTGCTGAAGTGTTCAGCCCATCTTTCAAGAACCTCCCCTTTATCTGTGATTAGTGTTGTCCCACCTGCGCTAAGGAGCGGGGATGAGCCAGCGATGGTAGGACCGTAGACTTCTTTCAGGCCATTGCAGAAGTTTTTCATGTCAGTTCTATCTGCAAAGCCCTGTATTTCATCAGCTTTGTTGCTCAGCCATGAATCCTGCATTTGGCGTAATTTTCTTTGGATAGAGCTGCGGATGTTCCTAAGTGCATCAGTCTTGGCCGTTGACTGGGGGTCTTCAATATGAAGTTTGTAGGCGCAGCATTTCTCTTCCAACAGCTGGTTTATCTCGGTGCAGTTTTCGTCAAGCCAGTCTTTGTGATTCCTTGTGGAGGGGCCTAGACACTCCATGACTGTGTTATACACTGTGTCACGAAGTGCGGTCCAAGCAGCTTCCCCATTCTGGCTATCCAGCACAGTAACCTCCAGTCGTTCCTCCAGAGTGTCTGTAAAGGACTTCTTGATGTCATTACTCTTTAGTTTGCTGACATTTAGACGTTTTTTGTGCTTTCATACCTTGTGGGCATCTCTTGGGCTGGATGTGGAGATTGACTTTAGAAACAATGAGGCGGTGATCTGTCCAGCACTCTGCCCCACGCATAACCTTTGTAACTCTTACGTCCTGCCGGTCTCTTTTCCTGACAATGACATAGTCAATCAGGTGCCAGTGTTTGGACCTCGGGTGCATCCAGGACGGTCTGTTGCGGATGGGGAGCTGAAATACTGTGTTTGTGATCAGAAGTCCATGTTCTGCGCAGGTCTGAAGAAGTAGCAATCCATTGCTGTTGCAGCTTCCAACTCCACGTTTTCCGATCACGCCTTCCCAGGAGATGCTGTCTGTGCCAAATGTTGCATTAAAATCACCAAGAATGATGAGTTTTTCAGCGCTGGGAACGTCGGCAATGACAGTATTCAGGTCTTCATAAAATTTATCCTTGATCTCGTCCGGGTTGGTCATCACGGGTGCATAGGCGCTGACAATGGTGACAAATGTCTTTCCCTGAGAAAGGGGGAGTCTCAGCATCATTAGGCGATCATTCACGCCTTTTGAAGGCGTGGCCAGTTGGCTTACAGAGTTGACTTGACTGCGAAGCCAACTCCAGCTTCACGTTTCTCCTCAGGTCCGTGCCCACTCCACAAGAAAGTCTAGTCTGCGCTTCTTTCGTGAATGTCACCCTGTCCTGCCAGCCTGGTCTCAGTCAAGGCAGCAGTGTCGATGTTGTACCTGTTTGGTTCATTTGCAATAAGCGCTGTGCGTCTCTTGGGTCTTTCTGCATTTTCCCTGTCAAGAAGAGTGCGAATGTTCCATGTGGCAATTTTCAAAGGTGCTGTTTTCATCTTTTTTCTGTTGTTTCGACCGCAAAAAGTAGGGCCCCCTCCGATTGCGGTTTGCTGGATGGGCTGACGTGGAGCAGGCAATTTTGACAGGGAGGTGAGCGGTGCGGTCCTAAAGAGGACTGCTCAGTCGCTCAGAGGGCTGCCGGACTCCACTTCTGCTCCTTCCAGCACTGCAAATTCTATTGTGCTAGCCAAGATTTAAAATCTTAGATCAGGAAATATGAGATTAATTATCTTGTTTTAAAAGTTATTTACCAGTTTCTATCTTTGAATTCATGGTATATTCTTAAATTGATCATGAATATGTCTTTTATGCCTCAATTAGTCAGGAAATCTTACAATTGAGTAATTTATTGTTAAAACAAGCTACATTAGCTAGAGTAGCAATTTGTACCATTCTCTTTCACCAAAAATAACTTGTTTCAAGATTCAGTGACATAAACTCGAGTTCAATTGCTTGATTTAAGGATGACACAAAGATTATATATATATATATATATATATATATATATATACACATTTTTATTCAATGGCCCAACATGTTTCACCTATCACGAAATGAAAGTACACTTTGTTTTTCACTGCTCAAACTTGGAAAGAGTTGTCAATAAATGTTGACAGAAATTTCACTTGTCCTGGTTGTGATTTCAGTAAAATCAAGTTTCCTGTTTTAAGATGTATGCTCTGGGATTAAGGACTAGTTTTAAGTTTGGGCCCATGTATTTCAAGATGAGCCAACTTGTTCCAAGTAATGGAATAATCATACTCCACTAGTATTAAGTAGTTTCCACTTAAATGAGTGATTCTATTTCTTGTTCCTTTTTCAGTGTGCTAAAATTGAGAATGCAAAAAAATTGAGTTAAGAATTATTTGCTTCATTTGCATCTTTTTCAAATCCAAGAATTTGGAAGTAATCTTTACAGCTCTTGATTTTTTTGAAGGGTTTAATGGTGGCTGTGTCTGGGGCACCCTCCCCTGATGCGGTGGTGTAGCGGTCTAAGTGTCGGCTTTGAGTTGATGCAGTTGTCCACTGGGGACCAGGGTTCGCGCCTCGGTCTCATCAGATCTGACTATGGCCGGATTCGATGAAGCAGCAATAATTGGCAGTTGGCAAATGCATGCAGTACGAGGGTACTGTTTGAACGAGAATAGGGAGGGATTGGCCACTAAATTGGGAGAGGAAAAATCAGAAATAAATCAAAAAAAAGAATTATTGCTAATATTTGGTGTATTTCACTTATTACTGTGCTGTAGCAAGTCTGATCTTAAGTAATTTGATCTAAAAACCAGCATTTTCTTCTTATTTTAAGCTTTTGAACACTCATCCGAGCCTACTTATTTCAAGTAAAACTATCTTGCTGCATGGACAGATAATTTCACTAGTATTAAGTGCTTTTCTCCTCAAATTCAGTGTTTATTTCTTGTATTTAAGCTCATGTTTTTTGCAGTGAGTGAAGAACGACCATATGGTCTAAGCTGCCTGCCTGTGTGCAGGTTTGTGGCTACAACTGCCAGTGTACCCACACCTGTCGCTTCGTCACGCCCCTACCGCCACAGGACTTTGGGAATAAAAATGGGGTGATGGATGGATGACTGATGACTTGCGTGATGATTCTGTTTAAAGTGAGGAAGAGTTGCACATCATCAACCCCACTCTCTCGTCCGAGACCACCTACTACCAGTGCCAAGACTAAGCGAGACGACTGGCAATGGAGACGGATGCAGATTTTTCCTCAGGGTTTCTTCCTGAAGCTTTTCCCGTAGATGAATATACCCGCAAGGCAGCGGAGGTTTGAAATCAGAGTTGCCCTTCTCCTAGATGAGCTGCCTGACAAGGCTAACGAGCTTCATCTGCCCGGGTTTGAAATCAGAGTTGTCCTTCTCTTAGACTGGCTGCCAACCAAGGTTAACGAGTCCAATCGACCCAGCTGGTGATACCGCCAGAAGCCCGGTCGCCCCCGCAGCAGGCTTTGTGAAAAACAGAAGGTACCACGAGAAGGTGCTGCTGCGGTCACAGTTGCATAGGAGCGGCCTTATGCTAGCATATGTAACAGGAAACCATATGCAAGGTCCTACCTAGCAAGCTAAGTGATGGACCAGCAGCGATCGCTACACCAGGAAGCCAGAGGCCACTACACCGCTTCGCATTCCTTTTGGCAAGTAAAATTGTCAAAATTTTACTTATACACAGACATACATACGTACTGTATTTCACACACATACACATACACACACACACACACACACACACACACACACAAAACGTCTCACCCTAAGGTAGTCCAGTAGTTTGCCATCAGTTTTGCGTAGCCCCACCCACTGGGCGGGGTCAACTGGACCAGAGTACAGGATAGAGGAGGCCATTTCCTGACTGGAGTTACTGGGCTGCAGACAGACAGGTGAAAGACAGAAATACAGACAGTTAGACAGGTTACAGATCGACAGGTTGAAGACAGGAATACAAACAGGTAGACAGGTTACAGACAGACAGGTTGAAGACAGAAAGGTGGAAGACAGAAATACAGACGGGTAGACAGGTTACAGACAGACAGGTTAGAGGCAGAAAGGTGAAAGACAGAAATACAGACGGGTAGACAGGTTACAGACAGACAGGTGAAAGACAGAAATACAGACGGGTAGACAGGTTACAGACAGACAGGTTGAAGACAGAGAGGTGGAAGACAGAAATACAGACGGGTAGACAGGTTACAGACAGACAGGTTGAAGACAGAAATACAGATGGGTAGACAGGTTACAGACAGACAGCTTGAAGACAGAGAGGTGGAAGACAGAAATACAGATGGGTAGACAGGTTACAGACAGAGAGGTTGAAGACAGAGAGGTGGAAGACAGAAATACAGACGGGTAGACAGGTTACAGACAGACAGGTTGAAGACAGAAATACAGATGGGTAGACAGGTTACAGACAGACAGGTTGAAGACAGAAATACAGATGGGTAGACAGGTTACAGACAGACAGGTTGAAGACAGAAATACAGATGGGTAGACAGGTTACAGACAGACAGGTTGAAGACAGAAATACAGATGGGTACACAGGTTACAGACAGACAGGTTGAAGACAGAGAGGTGGAAGACAGAAATACAGACGGGTAGACAGGTTACAGACAGACAGGTTGAAGACAGAAATACAGATGGGTAGACAGGTTACAGACAGACAGGTTGAAGACAGAAATACAGATGGGTAGACAGGTTACAGACAGACAGGTTGAAGACAGAAATACAGATGGGTAGACAGGTTACAGACAGACAGGTTGAAGACAGAAATACAGACGGGTACACAGGTTACAGACAGACAGGTTGAAGACAGAGAGGTGGAAGACAGAAATACAGACGGGTAGACAGGTTACAGACAGACAGGTGAAAGACAGGTATACAAACAGGTAGACAGGTTACAGACAGACAGGTTACAGACAGACAGGTGGAAGACAGACAGGTGGAAGACAGAAGTACAGATGGGTAGACAGGTTACAGACAGACAGGTTGAAGACAGAGAGGTGGAAGACAGAAATACAGACGGGTAGACAGGTTACAGACAGACAGGTGAAAGACAGAAATACAGATGGGTAGACAGGTTACAGACAGACAGGTTGAAGACAGAAATACAGATGGGTAGACAGGTTACAGACAGACAGGTTGAAGACAGAGAGGTGGAAGACAGAAATACAGATGGGTACACAGGTTACAGACAGACAGGTTGAAGACAGAGAGGTGGAAGACAGAAATACAGACGGGTAGACAGGTTACAGACAGACAGGTTGAAGACAGAAATACAGATGGGTAGACAGGTTACAGACAGACAGGTTACAGACAGACAGGTTACAGACAGACAGGTTGAAGACAGAAATACAGATGGGTAGACAGGTTACAGACAGACAGGTTGAAGACAGAGAGGTGGAAGACAGAAATACAGATGGGTAGACAGGTTACAGACAGACAGGTGGAAGACAGAGAGGTGGAAGACAGAAATACAGACGGGTAGACAGGTTACAGACAGACAGGTTGAAGACAGAGAGGTGGAAGACAGAAATACAGACGGGTAGACAGGTTACAGACAGACAGGTTGAAGACAGAAAGGTGGAAGACAGAAATACAGACGGGTAGACAGGTTACAGACAGACAGGTTTCAGACAGAAAGGTGAAAGACAGAAATACAGACGGGTAGACAGGTTACAGACAGACAGGTTGAAGACAGACAGGTTGAAGACAGAAATACAGACGGGTAGACAGGTTACAGACAGACAGGTTGAAGACAGAAATACAGACGGGTAGACAGGTTACAGACAGACAGGTTGAAGACAGAGAGGTGGAAGACAGAAATACAGACGGGTAGACAGGTTACAGACAGACAGGTGGAAGACAGAAATACAGATGGGTAGACAGGTTACAGACAGACAGGTTGAAGACAGAGAGGTGGAAGACAGAAATACAGATGGGTAGACAGGTTACAGACAGACAGGTTGAAGACAGAGAGGTGGAAGACAGAAATACAGACGGGTAGACAGGTTACAGACAGACAGGTTGAAGACAGAGAGGTGGAAGACAGAAATACAGATGGGTAGACAGGTTACAGACAGACAGGTTGAAGACAGAGAGGTGGAAGACAGAAATACAGACGGGTAGACAGGTTACAGACAGACAGGTTGAAGACAGAAATACAGATGGGTACACAGGTTACAGACAGACAGGTTGAAGACAGAAATACAGATGGGTAGACAGGTTACAGACAGACAGGTGGAAGACAGAAATACAGACGGGTACACAGGTTACAGACAGACAGGTTGAAGACAGAAATACAGATGGGTACACAGGTTACAGACAGACAGGTTGAAGACAGAGAGGTGGAAGACAGAAATACAGACGGGTAGACAGGTTACAGACAGACAGGTTGAAGACAGAGAGGTGGAAGACAGAAATACAGACGGGTAGACAGGTTACAGACAGACAGGTTGAAGACAGAAATACAGACGGGTAAACAGGTTACAGACAGACAGGTTGAAGACAGAATACAGACGGGTAGACAGGTTACAGACAGACAGGTGAAAGACAGAAATACAGATGGGTAGACAGGTTACAGACAGACAGGTTGAAGACAGACAGGTGAAAGACAGAAATACAGATGGGTAGACAGGTTAGAGACTGACAGTAGACTGACATATAGACAGTAAACTTCCAGAGGGATGAAAACAAGGTGAACATGAGTGTACATGCTAACATGTCAAACAATTCATTTGCAAGTAAGAAGGCGCAGCCAACAAGGTTTTCAACGTCATGTAGCCAGTGTAAGAACATAAAAACAGGGCAGACATGTACAACTCAGCAGGGTGAAAACCAAACACAGCATTGTTCTGGTTTGCAGCAGCTGGATGTAGCACAAGCTGGGAGATGAGGAGAAAAAAACCTGCCCCAATGCATTAGTAGAGCACAGTGTGATGGGTGGTGCTAGGTTGGATCATTATCATAATGCGGCTGACAAGTGGTTGCTAGATTGGATGGTTAGTATCGTGCAGTTGGATGAGTGGTTACTAAGTTGGACGGTTACCATAGTGCAGTTGGATGAGTAGTTGCTGGGTTGGATGGCATAGAGTTGATACAGCATCTTGCAAACGGTGATGATGCAGGTCCAGACAGTACATATGCTAGATGCCAGGGGGCGCCATGGTCTATACGGTAAAGCTACCACCCAACACACCACAAACACAAGGTTAAACACACACACCTGAACACACACCCACACACACACACACACACACACAGAAGGGGGAAGGAGGGAGATGGCAAATCAGAGGCAAATAATTTAGACTGCTCAATTAAATCACTTATTGAAACTGTCTGTCTGTCATCTGTCTGTTTGTCCCTGTTCTGGCTGTCTGTTTCTGGCTGACCGGTTCTCTACCTCTTTGACAGACACCCAGAGGATATAGGCAGAGACGAACTTAATGATGTGCAGTTCCATTAACCACCAGAAGAGGCGCTGTAGCTCCTGTAGAGAGCGTAGGGAGTGCAGGAACAAGACAGTGAGCCGGTCTACCACCAGACGCCAGGATGAGCGTAGGTCTGGGACAGGAGAAGGGAGGGGAAAGAGAGAAAAAAAAGAAGGAAAGTGAGGAGTGTGAGGAGCACAGAAATACTCAAATGTTTCTGCTGCAAACAATCATGAAGCAAAACGCCTTATAGCTAACACCAATCAGCTAACACCAACCAGCTAACACAAACCAGCTAACACCAATCAGCTACCACTAATCAGCTAACACCAATCAGCTAACACCAATCAGCTACCACTAATCAGCTAACACCAATCAGCTAACAAACACGATCTGCGTTAACAAACAATATGTTAGAGGTACTGTTGTCTGTGTACCATTAATATCAGTATGTACTGTGGTACTATGTTAGAAGTCGTATGATTCCAAATATGAAATGCTCTTTTTACCTGTCATCTGGTCAGAAGGGGTTTCCCTGCTCAACATACATAGATATTCTTCTTCTTCATCCTCTTTCTCATCCTCTCTTCTCTGGTCCTCCTGCCAGCCCCTTTCTTCCTTCAGGGAGTGAGGTGGAGGTCTGGCGAATGACAGGTCCACCAGACTTCCCTCTGCATGGACCAGTCTGGGCAGAGAAAGAGAGGGGGGGGGCATATCTGTTCTTACATGGCTGTGAGAACTTGGCTTTGATAACTCAAAATTAAATGTTAACTGATGATGATAAACACTACTACACTACATCACTACATACATTACACACATGACAATACCGTTGTGAGGGCAATTTATATATGTATGTTGCTTACTTTTAGTCTTTGACCACAGATCAGCTATATTATGGTTACATTGTCTGAATGGATGCCTGGGAGTTCATGTGTAGCAGGACAAAGGTGGTGTTAAATGTGCCTATTCTTACGCCAAATGGTGAGGGCCTGATAACAGAGGGAGGTGTGAAAGCCCTTTGGGTGTCACAAGAAGCGGTCCTGGAAGGTCTTGACAGTAGGTGAGGACAAAGGGAGATGACCTCTTGGAACAATAAACAAGTTCTGTTACCCAACAGGTGGACAGTTCACCCCGATAAGTTATCTCCTCCATGACAGGATGAGGGAGAGACTCTAAGTATGCACCATTGTGATAGAAACTACCTCCTCTCCATGGCAAAAGAGACTCTGGGTACACGTCATTGTGATCAAAGCAATTGGCATTGTTCTGCTGCATGGTATAAAGATGGTGTGCTCTGAGACCAGGGCATGCACAAGCGTCTGAGGTTGTGCATCTGTTCATTGAACATATATTAAAATCGTGGAACAATACTGTAAGAGATTTTTGTCTTGCTCCTCATTTATTATCAGAGTGGAATTAAATAATTGCCATGGCAATTTAGGGGCTCGTCCGGGATGCCTAATCCTACTCTTCTTTGACCCACTCTCTGCACGGATTAAATCTGGCCAGCCAGTCTGGTGAAGGGATTGAAAAATCGCCTAAGACCCAGGAAGTCTACCTCCCCTGAAGACAGCTCGTAGCCAACTCCTGGGGTTGAGAAGAGACTGTTGTGAGATTGTGGGGGAAGGAATTGTGTGATACGGCTTTTTATTTAACTGAGGATACAGCATTGAAAACCACGTGAAGACGTCTGAAGGTAATACCATTCACTTAGGGGTAACGACCCATTGGCAAAGGAAATAATGAATAGTGTCAATTGAATGGTCATGATAGGAAATTTCCAGGTAAGAGTGACTGCAGATTAGAAGAATGGGGAAGAAACAAAGTACTTTTGACTGACAAGTCTTGTCTGACAGGACGTATAAAAATTATGTGTGAAAGGCATGGTAATGACTCCTGTAAACAGCTTTCAATATTGGAACTGAAATTTGGATTTCCTGAGACTGGTAGTTTTACTGTAAAACAGCTGCAAAAAAAAAAAAAACAACTAAAAAAAAATAAACTGCAGGATAAGGATAAGATGGGAAAATATGAAAAAAGGACAGGTAAAGTGATCTTAAGCATTGATGATGTGGAAAGAGGAAACAGAAAAGAAATAGGCAAAATAATAGTGAGAAGAGATGTAAGGGTGGGGTGGCAATTAATCACTGTCCTCGGCTTTCACAGAAGGACCTGGATCTCCTCCCTGTCTCAGCCGCTCATCAGAGACCCGCAGACCGGCAGCAACCTGCCACAGACCAACAGCAGCCTGCCTGTCTATATCCAGAAGCCTGAGAAGAGCGGGCTGAAGCAGCAGAGTCTGTGGCGTGGAGCCCAGCGACCGCCCCACCCCCACACCAGGTGGATACAGCCGGGATAAAACTGACCATCATAACTGGGCAGACATGCAGATTATTGGAGCCATGCAGAGGGACTACATGGCAGAATGAGAGACAGTTTCCCAGCCACCGTGAGATGGGGGACAATAAAGACGATATCACACACACACACACCAACACATGACAGCCAAAGGGCATTCAACGTGACAAAAGTGAGCACATTTGAGAATGTACCGGAAATGATTTGAGAAGTGCCAGAGAAAAAAAAGTACTTTTTGGTTGACTCTGGAGCTAAGGTTTCGGTAATAAAACAAAATGGAGTTTCAATTCCCCCGAAATTGAGTGGTAGATATAATGAAACTGTAGGAGCATCAGGTGTTGCAGTGAGAGAATTATATACCACGCCACTGTCAGTCTTCACAGAAGACGGTGACAGAAAAAACACTCTTCTCTTTTCCAAATGTTGCCCTGTAAATCTGCTGGCCAGAGATGTGATGTGTGCATTGGGCTTGGTATGGCATTGTACAGAGGAAGGAATTAAGGTCACTAGAGTATCAGACATCCCAGGTCAGTATGTGCAATTAGGACGTGGCAGGCCATTATACATATGTGATCTGCTGCTGTTGGGGCCGAGATCAATAACCTCTGATTTGCTTAAAATGGCCCATACGCGCATGTCACCACAGCACACATTCACAGAAGACTCTGATTTGCATATCACAGCCAATGTAAGTGAAGGAGTTGATGAGGAATTTGAGAAAGTTTGGTTGAGACAAGGAAAAGGCAATGATCTTATGCCGAGTGATTGGATGTATCGGGATGATGATACTATGTGTGCATTGACAGTTGTGCTGACCCCTGCCATACGTAACTCAGCCCCACTCCCACTGGGTGTGTAACTCAACAACGTATGTGCCTGTAGTCAAAACGGTTGACACCCAGTGGGAGGATTTAGGGCCAGGTTCACTCAGTGTTCACAAGACCACATGTGGGAGACAAGGGGAGAAGGAGTGCAATACTCACCCCGAATGTAAGCATATAGATGTCCATTTCAGCGCACTTTTATGGAAAACTGACTGTGCATTTCACACAACAATTAACTCACCACAGTTATTAACAATTAACTCACCACAGCAAGAACTGCCACAAATGTTATGGGCTACAAATAATCAGGATGTGGGGATTATTGGGTCACTCCTATGCGCTGTGACCCTACCAATCTCATCTTTCCCACTTTCTCTACTCACATTGAGCAGGTGGTGACGGGAGGGCTCTGGAATTGCCGGTCTGTGGTGCTGAAAGCAGAGTTTTTCTCAGGCTAGGCATCCTCGCTCTCCCTCAACTTTCTTGCTCTAACTGAGACCTGGATCAAGTCAGAAACACTACCACACCCACAGCTCTGTCTGATGTGTACTCTTTTTCTCACACTCCCAGAGCTGGGAGGCGGAGCGGTGGTACTGGCCTGCTAATTTCCCTGAAATGGAAATACTCTCTTGTTTCCATTCCACAATTTTCTCCGCACTCTTCTGAATTCCATGCTGTTACCCTCTCTTATCCAGTCAAACTCACCATCGTGGTTGTGTACCGCCCACCAGGCCCCCTTGGTGAGTTTCTGGAGGAGCTTGACACACTTGTCTCGCACTTCCCTGTTGATGACTCTGCACTTATCCTTCTCGGTGACTTCAACATGCACATTGACAAGCTAGATCCTCTTCTCTCTTTCCTATCCTCCTTTGACCTTCACATTTTACCCTCTCCTCCTACCCACAAGGCCGGCAACCAGCTGGACCTTATCTTTACGAGACACTGTCCTATTTCCAATCTCTCTGTTATTCCCCTCCAGCTCTCTGACCACTATTTCATGTCCTACTCTCTCTCCCTCTCTTCTCCCCCCTTAGCCCCTTCCCCTACCCACATGGTTTCCACCCGTAGACACCTCCGCTCTCTCTCCGCCACTGATCTTTCTTCCTCTGTTACCTCTATCCTCCCTACACCTGAATCTTTCTCTCTCCTACCCCCTGACACTGCTACTGATCTTCTTCTCTCTACCCTTTCCTCTTCTCTGAACAATCTCTGTCCCCTCACCTCCAGGCCTGCACGCCCAACTCCACCTGCCCCTTGGCTGTTCAACTCAGTACGTACTGACAGACGGAGCCTGACAGTGGCAGAGCACAAATGGAGAAAAGGCAAACTCCCAGAGGACCTTCTCAACTTCCAATTTCTTCTTTCCACTTTCTCTTTCTCCCTTTCTGCTGCTAAAGCTGCCTTCTATCACTCTAAAGTCCTATCTCCTGCCTCCAATCCTAAGAAACTCTTTGAAATCTTCTCTACACTTCTTCAACCCCCACCTCCTCCTCTTACTTCCTCCCTTCTCCCTGATGACTTTGCTAACTTTGACAAGAAGGTAAACGACATCAGATCCCCCTTTTCTCACCACTCGGTTAGCGCTCCTTTTACTAGCCCACCCTCTGCACCCTCCCTCAACTCTCCATGTCCCACCCTATCCCACCTCGCTCCCCTCTCCCCCGACAAGGTCCTCATCCTCATCACATCCAGTCGCCCCACCACATAATCCCTTGACCCGGTCCCCTCCCCTCTTCTTAGTCTATAGCACCTGAACTCCCTCCCTTTCTAACCCACCTCATCAACACCTCCCTCCAGGCAGGATGCTTTCCATCTGCCTTCAAGACCGCTCGAGTCACCCCCTTTCTCAAGAAACCATCACTTAACCCCCCTGATGTCAAAAACTACAGACCGATTTCCCTTCTATCCTTTCTATCCAAAACTGTTGAACGTGCTGTCTTTAACCAACTTCCTTTGTACCTCAACAGAGACGGCCATCCTTGCAGTGACAGAATTGCTGCACTCTGCGAGAGCAACCTTTCCCTCCTCTGGCCTGATACTCCTGGACATGTCAGCTGCGTTCGACACAGTGAACCACCAGATCCTCCTCTCTACCCTCGTGGGGCTGGGTGTCACAGGCTCTGTACTCTCAATATTTGTATCCTACCTCTCGGGTCACTTCAACCAGGTGACATGGAGGGGATCTGTGTCGGAGCCTTGCAGACTGACTACAGCTGTTCCACAAGGTCTGTGATATATCTGCACACATCGACAGTGCTGCACTTGATTTGGTGCTGTTCTATTGTGCTGGGCTCGATTGGTGATGCCTGCGGGCTCTGGGTTGTTTGATCGGGTCTGCCTGTGATGCTGTGTTAGTCTAAATAAAGAATGCAACGTAGAGGTTGTGTCGAGCGATAGCGCTGTGTCCTGACGTGATTTCTAAACACAATATTGGCGACGAGGATGGCTGATATCTCTCTCCCACCACCTGCCCCCTTCCTGGCGTTACCTGGCGAGCCTCCGGTACCATGGACTCACTGGCTATGTAGTTTTGAAAATTACATCATCGGCTCAGGGCTCGACGACGTGAGCCAGGCTAGGAAGATGGCTCTGTTGCTACACTGCTTGGGAGCAGAGGGTCATCGTGTGCCCGGGACTCTGGGGAACGTCACAAACTTTGACGAAGCTGTGGGACTTATGAGCACCCATTTCGCTGCTCCACAGAGTGCCCTCCTTCGGCGATTTATATTCCGTCAGCGACACCAACTGCCTGGTGAGTCTGTGCAGCAGTACGTAGCTAATTTGCGAGGGCTAGCTAGCTCATGCAAGTTTGGCGCGCTTCAGGACGAGATGGTTCGCGACCAGCTTATCGAACACACCAACAACGCAAAGGTGCGTGAGACTCTCCTGCTGGAAAAAGACGATCTGCTGCTGTCCAGAGCAATTACCATCGCAATACAAGTTGAGGGAGCAGCTGAGTGTGCTGCTATGCTAAATACACAGCAAGTGGCCACCTCCAGTCAAGCTGCCAACGACTTCTCCCTCTACTCACGGCTGCCCCTCGGGACGCAACCCAGCCAGAGCGAGGCGGGCGCCGACTCCACTGAGGACGTCCTGCAACTGCAACGACAGCGTTCTCGGCCCCGCCCTCAACAGTCCTGTGGTAACTGTGGATCTCGGTCTCATGTTTCAAGGGCTCAGAACTGCCCTGCCCGTGGCCAGACATGCCGTAGCTGCGGTAAGCAAAATCACTTTGCCAACGTCTGTCGATCTTCCCCGGCTGGGTCAGAGGGCCACACCCCCCAGTCTTCAACCGCCGTCATTCACAAGGTGAGCTCTGGGCCAGTGTCATTCAAATCATGCACAGTCAACATTAATGATGTGTGCATCCCCCTGCTGTTGGACACTGGTGCAGGTGTTTCTCTCCTGAATGTTGATACCTACAGTCAATTTTTCGGTTCACTGCCACTGTCTGCACCCTCAGCTGTCCTCTGTGGGTATGGTGACTCCAAAATCGATCTGGTTGGCTCTCTCCAAGTGACTGTCCGCTATGGAACCAAGCTGGTGCCCAATGCAGTTTTTCATGTGGCACGCCGTGGGGCCAACCTGATGGGCCTGGACCTGTTCTCCGCTCTGGGGTTCTCCCTCTTAGACACAAGGGGGGCAGCAATCCTGACTGTTGCCACGCCTTGGCAGCAGAAGTGGCCATCGCCGTTTATGGGGCTGGGCTGCCTCTCTGCCTTTGCCCATCAACCTCTCCTCAACCCCGCTGTGAAATCTGTCATCCAACCACTGCGCCGCATCCCGTTGGCTCTCCGTGATGGGGTCTCCGCCTAGCTGCAACAACTGCTGGAAGCTGGCATCATTGAACCGGTGGACGCATCACCTTGGGTCTCAAACCTCGTGGTGGCTAAGAAGAAGTCGGGGGGCCTGCGTGTCTGCATCGATCTACATGCAGTAAATAAGGCAGTGGTCCCTGATAAGTATCCACTGCCCACCTCAGAAGAACTCACTGCTCAGTTCTATGGCTCTGAGGTGTTCTCCAAGCCCGACCTCAGACAGGGGTACTTACAGGTGCCCCTCCACCCCAGCAGCCGAAACCTCACAGCCTTTGTGACACATGCAGGAGTGTTTCGCTACACCAGGATGCCTTTCGGTCTCAGCTCCGCCCCTAGCTGCTTCCAGAAAATCATGGTCTCCATGCTGTCTGGCATACTGGGCGTGGCCATTTATCTGGACGATATAGTGGTACACGGGCCCACCAGTGAAATCCACGACGAGCGCCTCAACATGGTCTTCGCAGCCCTGTCCAAGCACAAGCTAACTCTCAATGCTGAGAAATGTGTCCTCTCTGTGCCAGTCATCGAGCTCGTGGGGTTCCGGCTGTCAGCGAGCAGTGTAACTCCACTACAATCCAATGTGGATGCCATTCAGGTCATCCCTGAGTCCAGCTCGGCCGCCCAGGTCGCTTCCTTCCTGGGTATGACAAGTTACTACCTGAGGTTTCTTCCCCAGTACTCTGCAACCACAGCCCCCCTGCGCCAGCTGCTGCGTAAGGACGAGCCATGGGTGTGGTCAAAGGCATGCAGTGACGCTGTGCGTGATCTCAAGACTCAACTGACTTCACCACCAATGTTGGCTCACTTTGACATCTCCAGCTCCACCTTTGTGACCTGTGACGCGTCAGCCACAGCGATAGGGGCTGTGCTGTCTCAAACCCAGAACGGTGTGGAGAAGCCTATCGCCTTCGCCTGCCGTGCCCTCAACCTGACCGAGCAGCGGTACTCCGTGGGTGAGCGTGAGGCATTAGCCTGCATCTGGGCTTCTGAAAGGTGGCACCTCTACCTCTATGGCCGCTCCTTCACCCTCAGGACAGATCACCAGGCCCTGACAGCGCTGCTGTCCACATCTGGGACAGGCCACAAACCCCTGAGGCTGCACCGCTGGTCTGACCGTCTCCGCCAGTACAACTTCAGCCTGCAGTTAACCCCAGGCAGAGACAATGTTGTCGCCGACCTGCTGTCTCGCTCTGTCTCCACCCCAGCTCCAAAGACGGACACTGACTGTGTGGAAAAGGACATTGTCCAAACGCTACACACACCCCTTCAGGCCACTGTCTCTCTGCAGGAGCTGAGGGCAGCCTCCGAACAGGACCCTGTCCTCTCCCAGCTCCGCACCTACATCCAGAACGGCTGGCCTCACAAGGTCCCAGAGGAGCTGGCTGCGTTCGCCCGAGTCAGACAGGAGCTCTCCTGCTGGAACGACACCTGCCTGGCACGTGGGTTTTGCACAGTGGTCCCAGCTGCTTCCGTGCGCGTGTTTTGAATATGGCGCATGAAGGCCACCAGGGCATTGTGAAACTGAAACAGCGCTGCCGAGACCTGGTGTGGTGGCCGGGGATAGACAGAGATATTGAGGCTCTGGTGAAGGACTGTTCTGCCTGCTTTGTGAGTGGCAAGACTGGCCACCAGGCTCCCCCACTGCAACCTCTCACCTGGCCCTCTCAGCCCTGGGAACACCTGCAGTTGGACATTTGTGGTGAGATCCATGGAGTTCCCCACCACCAACGCTTCATGGTGGTCGCCTACGATCTACGCTCAAAATGGCCTGAACTCACCACTTCCGGCACTGTGACCTCACAGATCATCATTGACTTCCTGGACTCTCTCTTCTCTCGCTGGGGCCTCCCAAAGACCATCACCACTGACAACGGTCCTCAGCTGGTCTCTGCTGAGTTCACTGCTTATCTGGAAAACAAGGGCATCCATCATATACGCACTGCGTATTACCACCCCCAGGCCAATGGCGGCGTTGAACGTTTTCACCAGTCACTGAAGAACGGCCTCAGAGCACACATGGCCCAAGGGTGCTCTTTCACGCAGGCCATCCGTCACACTCTGCTGCACTATCGGGCCACACAGCACTCGACCACAGGCGTCTCCCCAGCCTCTCTCATGCTAGGCCGGGAACTGTGCATGCCCCTTGACGGGCTCCGCCCCTCCACACCCCAGGCACCTCCCTCTGGGGTCAGAGCCTCAGTCACTCATCAGCAGACGCGGATGAAGCAACGGTTTGACCAGTCAAAACGAACCAGGGTGCCAGACATCAATGTGTCAGACTGGGTCAGGGTCCGCAGGCCCCACAGGGACAATAAAATGGCTTCATACTGGTCCTCTCCTCTCCAAGTCACCCGTCAGCTGGGCCCAGCCACCTACCTCCTCAGCGATGGCACTCGGTGGCACTCCAGTCGTCTGCGGAAGGTGTCAGCTCCACCACACACAGCTGGTGACACAACCTTAGCCATTCCCTCAGCATGGCGAGACGCCCCGCAGCTTCATGCAACTCCTACACGGGCCCCAGACATTCCTGGGCCTCAGCTTCCCCTGCCTTCCCCCTCCCCACCTCGGCCTGCCCAGCCTCAGGCCGCCTCGCGACCTGTTCGCACACGTTTACGCCCTGGCCACCTAGAGGACTTTGTGTCAACCTTTCATGTTTGAAATCCTGCCGGGGGGGGGGGATGTTATATCTGCACACATCGACAGTGCTGCATTTGATTTAGTGCTGTTCTATTGTGCTGGGATCGATTGGTGATGCGTGCGGGCTCTGGGTTGTTTGTTAGTCTAAATAAAGAATGCAACGTAGAGGTTGTGTCGAGCAACAGTGCTGTGTCCTGACGTGATTTCTAAATACAATAGTTTGGTTCTGGGTCCTCTCCTTTTCTCCATGTACACGACATCCCTGGTTGTGTTATTCGCTCACATGACTTCTCTTACCATTGTTATGCCGATGACACACAGCTGATCTTGTCTCTTCCTTCCTCTGAAACACAAGTAGAGACACGCATTGCTGCGTGCTTGACTGACATCTCGGAGTGGATGGCAACACACCACTCGAGTCTCCATCTGGACAAGACAGAGCTGATGTTCCTCCTGGGGAAAGGTTGCCTGCACCGAGACCTGGCCATCACCATTGACAACACCGTGGTGACGCCAAATCGGACTGTGAGGAATCTGGGTGTGATCCTGGACGACCAACTGTCATTTGCTGCAAACGTTGCATCAGTTGCATGCTCCTGCAGATTTCTCCTCTATAACATCAGGAGGATTCGCCCATTCCTCACTGACGAGATGGCACAGGTGCTCATCCAGGCTCTGGTCATCTCTCGGCTGGACTACAGCAACTCCCTCCTTGCTGGTGCCCCAGCATCGGCCATCAGACCTCTGGAGCTTGTTCAGAAAGCTGCAGCTCGTCTGGTGTTCAACCGCCCTAAGTTCTCCCACACACCTCCCCTTCTCATGTCCCTACACTGGCTCCCAGTAGCTGCTCGCATCCAGTTTAAGACTCTGGTGCTAGCCAACAGGGCAGTGAAAGGAACAGCTCCTTCCTATCTCCAGGCCATGGTCAAGCCCTACAACCCCGCCCGACCACTTCGCTCTGCTGCCTCGGGATGCCTGGTTGCCCCGTCGCTCAAAGGCCCCTGCTGCCCATCGACCCGGTCCCGGCTCTGTTCTGTCCTGGCCCTACAGTGGTGGAATGAACTCCCCACTGATGTCAGGACAGCAGAGTCGCTGCCCGTCTTTGAGCGCAGGTTGAAAACTCACCTCTTCAAGAACTACTACCCAGTTACTTGTTCTTAGCACTTATTGTATTCACTCATTTAAAAAAAAAACTCTTTCTAGCAGTTTTACTTTAGCACTGGTTTTGCTCTTATATGCTCGTTTAGAGAGAAGATGCACTTATGACCTCTGGTGACTAGTAGTTCTCCTGATTTCCTACGTTAAATGATGCACTTATTGTAACTCGCTTTGGATAAAAGCATCGGCTAAATGACTGTAATGTAATGTAATGTAATGTAATGTAATGTAATGGATTAGTTAAAGGGGCTGCACCCCTCCATGTGACAACCAAGATAGACAGAGAGCTATCAACAGAGGAAGTGATACGAGCACAGATAGACAGAGAAATATCAACAGAGACAGTGACACAAGCAATTAAATCCATGCAGAGCAACAAAGCTCCGGGTCTGGATGGTGTCTCAATTGAAATGTACAAAGAATTTGCTACCAAGCTGGCACCGATACTTAACCTGTTGTATCAGGAAATTCTTAACCAACAGAAATCACCGCAAACTATGATACAGGCAATCATATCAGTGTTACTTAAAAAAGACAAAGATCCCCTACTGTGTGGCTCCTATTGTCCTGTAAGCTTGTTGAACTGCGACTACAAAATCCTCACAAAAATCTTGGTCACCCCTATTTAAACTGTAGTCCCAATGGTTGTTAACCCTGATCAAACTGGTTTTATACCAGGCAGGCAGTCATTCTATAACATGCGCTGCCAATTTAATGTACTGTACACACCACATTCCATAGAACAGAAGAAAGTAGTGATTTCTTTAGACACTGAGAAGGCATTTGACCACATCAAATGGCAATATCTATTCGCTGTTCTAGAAAGGTTTGGCTTTGGTTCAGCATTCCTAGCATGGGTTGAAATATTATATTGCTCACTGACACCCGCAGTGCAGATGAATAATACTATGTCTTTTATTTTTCACTCCATAGGGGCTGCAGACAGGGCTGCAGCCTCTCTCTTTACCTGTTCAATTTGGTAATTGATCCACTCACTATAGCTCTTAGAGCAGAGGATGGCATTAAAGATATCTCACGAGGTGGTAAATTGCGTAAGGTATCACTTTATGCAGATGACCTGTTGTTATATATATCCAACCCAATAGAATCCATACCAAGACTATTACTTACCCTGGATAACTTTGGTCGACTGTCAGGTTATAAGATAAACTATTAAAAGAGCTTGCTTTTTCCGATTAAGCACACTGATAAAGACTACTCTAGCTTTCCATTTAGACTTGAACATAATGTATTTACATATTTAGGAATCAAAGTCACTCATACAATGGTGACGTTATATAACCATAAATTTAAAACACTAATAGAATGAACAAAACAAGATTTTAAAAAGTGGTCCACGCTACCAATTTCATTAGCGGGCCGCATTAATATAGTTAAAATGACAGTCTTACCCAGAGTTCTCTGTCTTTTTCAAATGATTCCCATATTCATACCTAAGACAACTTTTCAACAACTAGAAAGATTAATTTCATCATTCATCTGGAACAATTCAAAGCCCAGGATGAAGAAAATATACTTGGAGGTCCCTAAGGAGACAGGGGGATTAGGCTTGCCTAACTTTATTTGTTACTACTGGGCTGCGAACATTGTAAAACTTTTACATTGGGCATTTACATATAAGAATCAACAGGGTGCAGATTGGGTTCACACGGAGCTCTTATCCAATCCTTTACTGATATTCACCTCTCCACTACCACATAATGCTAACATACAAATAACAAACCTGGTGGTTAAAGCTTCACTTAGGATATGGCTCCAGTTTAGGAGGCATTTTGGATTAAAGCATGCTAGCGGTCTTTTTCCAGTAGCAAATAATCAATTCTTCTCGTCATCTGTGTTAGATAACGCATTTCAACACTGGCATAGAAATGGACTGGTGTTTTTCTGTGATCTATTTAAAGATGGAACATTCGCCTCATTTGAAACACTTACCAAAGACCATAACATACCCAGATCCCATTTTTTTAGATACCTTCAAATCCGTAGTTTTGCCAAGAAAGTGTTTCCCTCATTTCCATCTGCCAACCAGGAGCCAATTAGATAGTATTCTAGAGATGGATCCCTTTGGGAAAAAAATGGGTCTCTATAATTTACACACTGATACAGGGATTGAAACAGATATCCTGGGACAAAACAAAAACTGCATGGGAGAGAGATTTGGGTGTAGAGCTTTCTGAAGAGGCATGGCGGGACAGCTTAACTCGTATACATACGTCCTCATTGTGTATACGACATGGGTTAATTCAGCTTAAGGTGCTTCACCGTCTTCACTACTCGGGGGACAAGCTTGCCAGAATCTTTCCCACCACAGACTCTGGCTGTCCGAGGTGCAGCCATAGTCCAGCCTCGGTGGGACACATGTTCTGGGCATGCCCCTCCCTCAACAGATATTGGGGACAGATATTTAATGTATTCTCACATATCTGTAAACAGACAATAAGCCCTGACTTTCACACAGCCATCTTTGGCACACCGCCCCCTAACTGTAAGGTCACAACCTTGCAGGCAAATGCTCTAGCATTTGCTTCATTGCTAGCACGCAGACTTATCCTATTTAACAGGAAGTCGAATAAAGCTCCATCATTTTTGCAGTGGTTAAGGGAGGTGCTGTGCTTTCTACCTTTAGAAAAGTGCCGATATAAAATATGTAAAACCCGCAAAAACTTTTCTTTGACCTGGAGTCCTTTCAGACTTTATTGAAGGTTTTCCCTTTTATTGAATGTACCTTTTTTTTTATACCTGGTTGTAACAACAATACTTATAGATATATGTGTGCAACTTTATATCGTCTTCAAAAACATGGTTATTATGTGGAATTGGAATAAGAACTCCCTGCATAGTCCTTTTTTTCTTTTTTCTTGAGCCTGGGGACGGGTGGGGGGATTCTTACATTTTTTGGTGTTGTTGGTGTGTCTTGTATACCTGTTCCAAAAAACCTGAAAATCGGAAAAAAACAAAACAAAACAAAAACAGAAATGTGGACCAGGATGCCACAAGGTTATGCAGGGTCCCCAGCAGTTTACTCGCAGGTTTTGCATGCAAGTCTGGAGACCTTCGATCTTCCAGCAGGGAGCATGCTGATACAGTATGCTGATGATTTGATGATCTGTTCATCAACAAAATAAGCTTGTGAGACTGGTACCATTGTCTTGCTAAAACATCTAGTAGAACAAGCCCACAAGACCAGTCTGAGTAAATTGCAATTTGTCTAGGGAAAAGTCACCTTTCTAGGACACGAGATCTCTTAAAAAAAAAAAAATGATAAAAATGAAAAAGGGCAAAACATTGAGCTCCAAATGAGTGGAAGCCAGCCGCAAAATTCCAAAACCTTGAACTAAGAAACAATTGACGTAATTTTTGGGGATGACACGCTATTGTAGACAGTGGATCTGTGATTGTGATTGTGTGTGTGTGTGTGTGTGTGTAGGCTCCACTATTGACTATCATGCATGGCCATGGACTAAAACCAAATGGCAATGTGACATAGACAGGCTGCTGATGCACCTTTCATTCGACTGAAACAGACTTTGACTACCACGTCCATGTTGGGACTGCCCGACCCCAACACACCATTCACACTGACTGTGGATGAAAGGCGGGCTTTCTGACTTCTGTTACAAGAACATGGGGGAAAGCAGCGACCAGTGATATATTTTTCCTCAAAACTAGACAGTGTAGCATTGGGCCTGCCTCTCTGTCTAAGAGCAATAGCGGCAGCAGAGAAAGCCATAGTTGCATCACGGGATACAGTCGGATATTAGACATCACACTATTAGTACCTCATTCAGGGGTCTCTATTCTGCTAGAGCAGAAAATGGCTCACTTGTCTCCAGCACACTGACTGAGATATAACAACACTGTCTTATCTCTGTCTAATGTTGATGTCAACGTTGCACAACTCCAAATCCTGCCACCCTGCTCCTACTGCTGAATATGGGGAACTTCATGATTGTTTGGCCACGACAGTGCAAGTATCCCCCAAGAGTAGATTTAAAGGCAACACCTCTCATTAACTCTGTGTGTGGTATGGTGATGGATCTGCTAGGAAAAATCCAATTACAGTGCAAAATGAAGTTGTGTGCAATAGTGGATAATCATGACATCAGTGAAAGTGCACGACGCCTCCCAAGTCATTTGTCTGCACAGGCAGTTGAACTGCTTGCATCAACC
Organism: Lampris incognitus; assembly: GCF_029633865.1. Lineage (NCBI taxonomy): Eukaryota > Metazoa > Chordata > Actinopteri > Lampriformes > Lampridae > Lampris > Lampris incognitus. Next base: position 39,762,138 of record NC_079229.1, on the reverse strand, counting down.
CAGGCTTGCAAATTAGCAGAAGGAAAATCATTGACTGTGTACACTGATAGCAGATATGCATTTGGAGTTGTACATGATTTTGGCACACTTGCCAGCCTAAGTGTTTAAGGACCATGTGTCAAAAGGGGGGACGGTGGACGCAGTAAACAAACACTGGTTTACAAGAGGCTTCATAAATTATTCCCAAAATTTTTGTTAAGTTTGGAAAATAATGCCGCAAGAGGGCAACTCACACAAGCCTCAAGCCACCCTCCCCCTGACCACCCATTTGATCACCTAAAGATGGATTTCATTGAACGAACACCATGTGAGGGAAAGAAACGTTGCCTTGTGATCATTGATCATTGACATGTTTTCTAAATGGTTTGAAGGTTTCCCGTACAGGAAAGGCAGATGCCTCCGCAGTAGCAAAAGTGCTAGTAATAATAATAATAATAATAATAATAATAATAATAATAATAAATCAATCTTTGGAGAGTGGCTAAAATATACGGAGTGGAACTTATTGGATCAGAAATGTAAAGGAGTAGGTCATCTGCATACAAGCATACTTTGTGCTCGGCACCACCTCTTTTGTTATCTGAAAACAACTTATCACTCTTAAGAGCAATTGATAGAGGTTCAATAACAATGGCAAAAAGAAGGGGGGAAATCAGGCATCCTCAACGTGTCCCGCATGAGAGGGGAAAGAATTGTGATCGCTGATTGTTGGTACATACGCAGGCCTGGGGGGAAGCATACAATAAGCGTATCCAGGATGTGAATTTCTCTCCGAACCCAAATTGCTTTAATGTGAAGAACAGATGGCTCCAATCAACTCAATCAAAAGCTTTTTCTGCATCGAGAGATATAACCACCTCAGGATTAGGCAGAGGGGCTGGTTAAGATGTTAAGAAGTCTCCATATGTTTACGAAGGAGTGACGATTTTTAATAAATCCTGTTTGGTCAATTGAAATTATAGAGGGCAAAATAGTCTCAATTCTAGCTGCAAGGCCTTTAGCAAGTAACTTTTCGTCAACATTAGGAAGCGAAATAGGTCGATAAGAAGAGCATAAATTGGGATCTTTGTCCTTTTTAAGGATCAGTGAAATAGAGGCTTGGGTAAGTGTTGGTGGTAGTGTGCCTTTTTGGAGAGAGTCCTCGAACATCTCCAAAAGCAGAGGTGCCAACTGATTGGAAAACTTCTTATAGAATTCAGCAGGATAGCCGTCCAGTCCCGGGGATTTCCCACTTTGCATTGACTTGATAGCATCCATTATTTCATTTAGATTTAGAGGTGTCTCCAGGTTTTTGTGTTGTTCCGGCGTTAATTTAGCAATAATGAGCCCATTAAAGAAATTTAACATGTCAGTATCATCAGGTGAGTCAGATTTGTATAAATCAGAATAACAGGCTCTGAAATTCTCATTAATTTCAGAGGGGTTAGATGTCAGTGAACCTGAGTTATTGGTTATTTGAGAAATTTGCTGTGAGGCCATCCTCCCCTTGAACTGATCTACGAGAAGGCGCCCTGCTTTAGCCCCATGTTTGTACAATGTTCCCCGAGCTTTAAGCAGCATCTTCTCTGCATCCTTTGTGGACAAAAGATTGGATTCACTTTGGATAGCAAATCTCTCCTTGAACAGTTCAGGAGATGGTGAAATGGAACATCGGCGGTCTAGATCAGCTATTGCCTCTGTAAGCTCACGTTGCTGTCTCTTTCATACCTTATTATGGTGAGCGGCATATGAAATTATCTCACCCCTAAGGAATGCCTTAAGGGTTTCCCATAGTAAAGATGGACTGGTATCATCAGTTTTGTTAGTCTCCACAAAGAGGTCAATAGACTGGGTGATAAGATTACAAAATTTAGCGTCAGACAGAAACGTGGAATCCAATCTCCAGAAGTGACTCTCTCTATGATGGTTTTCAAGGCTCAAGTCCACTATCACAGGGGAGTGGTCAGAATTAACTATAGAGGAGTATTCAACTGAGGTTACTGCGGGAAGAAGTGTCTTATCTATAGAAAAAATAATCTATACGGGAGTAAGAACTATGGACATGTGAATGAAAAGAATAGTGCCTATCAGTTGGATGAGAGAATCTCCATGGGTCGACACAGCCGCACTGATCCATAAAAGTGACCAGCGCTTGCGACATCTTGGACGGTGTAACTGTTCTCGAGCTAGATCTGTCTAGACTAGGATCCATCACACAATTAAGGTCCCCTCCAAATATTAGCTTGTGAGTGTGTAAATCGGGAAGCGACGATATAAGTTTCTTCATAAAATCTACATCATCCCAATTTGGGGCGTACACAGAGACAAGAACAACCGGAGTTTGATAAAGGGAGCCAGTTACTATAATATATCGCCTGTTAGACTCACAGATGATGTTAGAGGGAATAAAATTTACTTTTTTATTAATCAAGATGGCTGCGCCTCTCGTTTTAAGGTTGAATGTAGAGTGAAAAATATGGCCTATCCAGGGTCTGCTGAGTCGTTGGTGGTCTATTGTACGCAAGTGGGTTTCTTGTAAGAATGTGATGTCTGCTTTTAAATGTTTCAGGTGAGAAAATACTCTAGCATGCTTCACAGGTCCATTCAGGCCCCCTACGTTCCACGAGATAGTTTTGATGGAGCATCTCACTCTCACCGAACTGCTTGGGTTATTCGTCATAACAATCTCTGAAAGTCAAATGATAATGGGATACGGTGACTTGGTTCAGTTGAAAAGTCGTCAGGCATACGTGCAAACCCAGTAAGGTACTGCAGCAAGAAGAGTGACAGACACGTGCCAATCCGAATGCAAAAACAGGTAATGAGCAACAAAAAAAGAAGGAAAAAATAACCAAAAAAAACAAAAACCAAAAACAAGCAAAACAAAAACATACCCCCCATACCAGCCCCCCCCCTCGTACCTATGCTGGTCTTCCCACCTATGATGAGCTGCAGGGAAAACTATTTATTAACTTCCGGAATAACTAAATGAAAGCACTATCCTTCTTGTTCCTCTGTCCTTAAAACAGAGAGCACTACCGAGCTTGCATATGTAGGTACTGTAAACACACACCAACAGATTTAGAAGTAAAACAGGAACAGAGCAGAGTAGCACAAAAACGCCAGGAAAAATATAACCTAGTATATGTATGTATATGTGTGCACGTCCACATCTACATACCCTTACATATATATGCACATGCAACTATACACACACACGCACACATACACGTATGCACATGCTTAATCGCACACGCAAACACACACAAACTCCACACCATTAACTTGAAGGGTCAAAGCCGTTTAAGAAGCAGGTTCTGATTTTGAGATGACTGCAGTTTGAAAGAAGAAAAGTCTGAAGTACACTTCTATGTTCAGTGGGTGGCGTAGTTGTCTGAAGAGACTCCGTTCTTCGTGGACTTGGTTTGAGGAAGCCGATATCATGGCGATCGCGGCAGTGGTGGAAAAAGTCCAGTTGTAGTGTCCAGAAGTAATGTTTAGTCCACATGTACATATTCCAATGGCAGAGGTCCACAATCCACAATCAAACGCTAGTGTTATAACGAGGAACTTCAGTCGGGTTAAAATAATCAAGTTTCAAGAAAGGGCCGAGGTGCGCGGTAGCCAATCAGCCGCCCACCGTGACACCTGGGGGGAGTATTTCACTGTGTATATAACCGGTGCCTGGCCTGGACCGAGGCGCAAAGCCTCCGCGGTAGTTCACTGGTGCCTGGCCCGGACCGAGGAGCAAAGCTTCCGCGGTAGTTCACTGGTGCCTGGCCCGGACCGAGGAGCAAAGCCTCCGCGGTAGTTCACTGGTGCCTGGCTCGGGCCGAGGAGCAAAGCCTCCGCGGTAGTTCACTGGTGCCTGGCCCGGACCGAGGAGCAAAGCCTCCGCGGTAGTTCACTGGTGCCTGGCTCGGGCCGAGGAGCAAAGCCTCCGCGGTAGTTCACTGGTGCCTGGCCCGGACCGAGGAGCAAAGCCTCCGCGGTAGTTCACTGGTGCCTGGCCTGGACCGAGGAGCAAAGCTTCCGCGGTAGTTCACTGGTGCCTGGCCCGGACCGAGGAGCAAAGCCTCCGCGGTAGTTCACTGGTGCCTGGCCTGGACCGAGGAGCAAAGCCTCCGCGGTAGTTCACTGGTGCCTGGCCCGGACCGAGGAGAAAAGCCTCCGCGGTAGTTCAGGAGCCGTGTACGTTGCCAGCTTGTTTACCCAGATCACTTCGCCAGGTGTTGGTTGTAGAACATGCCAGCCTCTTCTGCGGTGTGGAACTTGTGCACAACGCCCTGGTGTGTTAGTGTAAGTACAGCTGGATGGCAGAGTGTGAACTTCATACCTCTCTTGTGCGCTGTGGACTTGATTGTGAGGAATGTGGCGCGCTTCTTGGCCAGCTCGCTGCTCATGTCTGGAACAATAAAGATGCTTTGACCCTGATGTACGGGTGGCCCTCGGTTTCTCGCCAGGGCGAGTACCTGGTCCCTCTGTTGGTAGTGTAGAAAGCGAATGATCACGGGTCGGGGCCGTTCTCCTTCCCCTGGTTTCGCTCTCAACGTGCGGTGTGCCATTTCAAGCTCCGGTGGTCAGCTGAACGACTCGTCTTGCAATATGTCAACGAAAAATGTCGACATAAAATCTGTGGCCGAACGTCCCTCATCACCTTCGGGTGGCCCAACTACCCTGACGTTGTTCCGACGAGAGAGGTTTTCCAGGTCTTCTGTCTTGTGTTTAAGATGAAGGGTTTCAGTTTGGAGTTGTTTCAGCTGTGTTTCCATGCTGGCTAGCCTGTCGCTATGGTCGGAGAGGCAGTATCCATTGTACTCACACGACAGCCCGGATCTTCCACCTTGATTCGAACCGCATTTAAGGTGGCTTGAACAGGAGACAGTGAGGCTTGTATTTGGGCAGAAATCGCTGCTCTATTCTTCTCCAGTTCAACTATCAGGTCGGCGATGGTCAGAGCGGAGGTAGCTACTTCTGCGGTAGCCCTTGTTAGCTTAGGCTCTGGAGGTACGGTGGGGCCCGTGGTCGTAGTTTTTCCTCTCTGGCCGCAGGTCTTATTCTTGCCAGACATTGTTAAAATGTATATTGTAGCCCGTTCCTGCAACACTGAACAAATTCGAGATTTACTGCTGATGTGAATAGTAAGGATTTACGAAATCGCTCAGGAGCTGCTCTCTGTACGTCTGCTTCACTCGGTCGCCATACCGGAAGTCGTGATTGTGACTTCTGTCTGACCGCTGAGTTTATGTGGAGTGTGTTGATGTAAATCTGAAGCATGTCAGTTGGCTTACAACTGACATACAGGCCTCACAGTTATTTTGTGTGAGGTAAGATTATCCCCAACAAACACACACACACACAGACAGACACACACATATATATATATTGTAGCGAATTCAGGGGGCAGTCCGGGAACCGCCACAGTCGGGACGCGAACCCGTGTCTCCCACTCCGCAAGCGACAACGTTAACCAGTCGACTAAAGGGTCCAACCCGTTAGTCAAGGACCAACATGTCTACTTATCCATGCAAGTTACACTATATAGCGTTTTTTTCCGAAACCGCTGATGAGTGTGCGACGCACGAAACACGCCTGTACTGCAATGTATTAAAACTTTTTTCCTATATATACATAAATATATATATACACACACACACACACACACACACACACACACATATATATGTTTTTATATATATATCCATTGTCCTGTTTTCTTTGATGCTTTATCTAGACGATTTGTTGTTGATTAAAAGTAAACAAAAGAGGAGATTGTGAAGGTAATTTACATATGTATGTTGTTTACTTTTACTTACTTTTACTTTGGACAACTATTTGCAATAACCTCATGCACTATTTTGAGCTTTAAAAGCTGCTGCTATCTTTTATTGTCTCATCATGATTTTTACTACCTCACTTGTTATACTAAATGTTGTTGGTCCTTGTTTTCGTCTTGTTTTTAATCATTAACCTTGTCTAGTGTTACTGGTCTGAGAGTCACCAAAGAACATTTTGTTGCGTACGCACAATGACAATAAATTATCTTATCTTATTCTTAATCTTTCAGCACAGATCAGCTGATCAGCTATACTCTGGTTACATTGTCTGAATGGATGCCTGGGGGCTCCAAGGGTGGTGTTAACTCTTCTTATATGGGCCTGATCACAGAGGGAGGTGTGTAGTATAAACTCCCTTCAAAATAATGGCAGGATGACGGATATAAAACGAAAACGTCTTTCTATAAAAAAAGGTGGCGCAATCAATCACAACATTACAACTTTCGAGAGCTATACTAATTTTCACTTGGCATTGCTTCCTCTATACAGAACAGGCGTCCTCGTAGCATGGTTGGCTTTTACTTTCTCGCAAAGTATTGTGATAGTCGTAATTTCTTAACAGTATCTTAACTGATCCAACAGAAATGCATCTCCAATATATCAAACGTAATACAAATAAGATATATTTTTAACTTTCTTTTTAACTGTAAATAATGTAAATACTGTAAATAACATAAACAGCTTTCAATGAATTTCAATCAACCAATCTCAATCATGTAATATATTAAGTTACAACATTCTCCCTCCCGATGAACTACTTTGTTCATCTAAATCTCCAAACTATATAGTAACTGAATAGGTCTCCTCAACAAAGTCCCTAAGGTAGTGTGAACTGAACACGACATAACAAGACCATCTCAGCCTGGAAACAGTTCTTTGATTCTTCCCAGATTCCAGGTTTGCCTGGGTGTGTTATCTTCTCCAATGAGTACAACGTCACCCACTTTCAAAGGGGTGGTCAGCGGTGTGTCACAGTGATGTGCTGACTTCAAATCCAATAGGTAGTCCTTACACCAGCTATTCCAGAAGCTGATTGTGAATCTCTGTCTGTATTTCCATCTTCGGGTGATCTCTTCCCTTTTAGCATTTGGATGCTGTGTGTCAGCTGGGAATGGCTTGGGTAGAAGAGATGTGAGCCGTTTACCCACCAGGAAGTAGGCTGGGGTCAGTGGTTGTGGTTCGTCCACTTCATTGTGCACAAATGTCAGAGGCCTAGAGTTTAGGATAGCCCCAACCTCTGTCAGGACTGTGCACATCTCTTCATAGTTGAGTGAAACTCTTCCGAGAACTTTCTTCAGGCATGTTTTTACTGATCTGATGAGCCGCTCCCAGAATCCGCCCCACCAGGCTGCTTGCTCGGCTATGAACCTCCAGGTGATGCCCCTTTCCGAGAAGAACTCCAACAGTTGAGGATCTTTGATGGCTTTCCACAGCTTTTTCAAATCCTGATCAGCTCTCTTGAATGTTTTTGCATTGTCTGAGTAGATTACCTTGCATATTCCTCTTCTAGAGATGAATCTTTTCAGAGCTAACAGGAATGTCTCTGTTGACTGATCTGAGACCAGCTCCAGGTGCACTGCCCTGGTTACAGCACTGGTGAACAGTGCAATGTATGACTTCTTTACAGATCCATCTGCCTTCACATAAAGCGGTCCTGCAAAATCCACACCTATGACTTCGAATGGTGGGGATTCAGTTATTCTGTCTTTCGGGAAGGGCACAGTGATCTGCCATCCGGCCTTTGCCTTGAATCTTTTGCAGACTGGGCATCTTGCCACAGCACTCTTGACTAGCTGTCAAGTGCGCAAGAGCCAGTATCTCTCTCTTACTTGTACTAAAGTGTCCCTCACTCCTGAATGCATCACCACCTTCTCATGGTGGCACTGTATCAGCATTTCTAAGTATCTGTGTTTGATGGGCAGAACCCATGGGTGCTGCTCTCTGAAGGTGAAGTTGGACTGTTGCAGTCTTCCTCCCATGCTGAGTAGTTCATATTCATCCAGGAATGGTTTGAGTTCCTTGATTTTACAGTCATTGTTTAGGTCTTTTCCTGCCTTCAGTAGTTTGATCTCCTGACTGAAACTCTGTTGTTGTGTTTCTTTGATCCAGTACTTTTCTGCCTCAAAGAGCTCATCAGCAGTCAGTTCTCCTTGTGTCTTTGTTTTCATTTGAGCATTGGCTATGAATCTCTCAATACAGGCAGTCACTTTAAAGACTCTTTTCAGTTTACTGTATCTTTACAGCTCAAACACTGGTTCAGGGATGTCTGTGTCATTTGCAGTGAGCTGTATAGTGACCTTGTGACTGGACTTGAGTTCTGTGTTCACCTTTTCTGGAATATGGTCCTCATCAGTCTTCTCTAGCTGATTGGGTGACATCAGAACACCAGGTCCGTTCCACCATAGCTGGCTCTGTATCAGGCTTTCAACAGTCTGTCCTCGGGTAGGGAGATCAGCTGGATTTACCCTCCCTTTGATGTGTGACCATGACTCTGGGTTGGTCAAGGACTGGATCTCTGTCACTCTGTTTGTGACAAACTGTTTCCACTTCTGAGCTGCACTGCAAATCCAGTGCAGCATAATCATGGAATCCGTCCACATTCTGTTGTGTTTTTGTTCCATTTTCAGAGTGGTCATCAAGTGGTTGGCTAGTCTCGCTCCAATCACAGCTCCCATGAGCTCCAGACGTGGCAGCGTCATTTTCTTGAGAGGGGCTACCCTGGACTTGGACACGACTAAGCTCGCTGTAAGTTCTCTGTCTCGTGTTTCACCTTGCAGATAAGCTACAGCACTGCAAGCCTTTTCACTGGCGTCACAGAACACATGTAGTTTCAGGTTGTGGCTGTTCTGCGGCTGCCTGTCTATTGTGTACCACCTTGGAATGGTGAGCAGTTGTAGCTGAGGTAGTTCGGAACACCACTGTTGCCATTCTCGAGTCACATCTGGTGGTAGCTTCTCATCCCAGGAGAGTCCTCTCTCCGACATTTCTTGAAACATGCACTTGACTCTGACTGTGAAGGGAGTCAGGAACCCAGTTGCGTGCAGCCGACTGGAAAACACTCCTCTTTGTATTCTCCTTCTGTTTTAGAATGCGCATCAGCGGCCTGAGGTCAAACGTGAAGCCATCTGTTTCTGGTCTCCACACTAAGCCTAACACTTTCAGCACTGCTCCGTGTGTCTCTGGCACCATCATGTGGTCAGTTTCGCTCTCCTCCCATTTCTTTTTCAGCTCAGGAGAGTTCGTCATCCACTTGCAGAGGTCCATGCCTGCGGTCGACAGCATTTGCTTAGCAGTTGTTGTCACAGAGTAAGCCTCTTCAATATTGTGTGAACTTGCAATACAATCATCTACATAGACTGTGAATGTTCTCATTCATCCAGGTCATGGTTATCCAACGGAGTTGAAACAAGTGCAGCTGGACTTGGTATATATCCGTGAAGATGTTTCGCCTCTCATCGAGTGACTCTTTCAGTGTCTCTACAACTCGTGGATGTTCTGTTTCATATTGTTTCAGGTGCCTCCTGATTGTAACAGCAAGTAAGAATGGGCTTGGGGAAGCTCCAAACACCACTCGGGTCATCCTCAGCACACACAGCTCTTCATCCTCTTCTCCCTTTGGTGGGCCGGTGAGCCACAGGAATCTCACGGCGTCTCTGTCCTTCTCCGCTAGGGATATCTGCAGGAAAGCCTTCTTGATATCTGCCATAAAGGCAAGCTCATGTTGTCTGAACTTAATCAGGATGTTGAGGATGTCTGGATTCAGGTTGCGTCCTGTGAGTAGACAGTCGTTGAGGGAGGGATAGCCATCTTCATGGGATGAAGCATCAAACACTACTCGCAGTTTTGTTGTCACCTTGTCCTCTTGGAGTACTGCATGGTCAGGTAAGTAGTATTTCACGTTGTCTGCACTTGCATCAGCCTTTGGCACATCCTCTGCTATTTCCTGTTGTAAGTAGCCCTCCACTACTTCGTTGTACCTGCTGTACAATGTAACATCTTTCTGTAGTCTTTTCTTCAAACCTTCAAACCTTTTCTTGGCAATTCTGTAGTTGTCTGGGAGTTCTGTTCTTTCTGGTTTCCATGGTCACTCCACCTGGTATCGCCCATTTTTGAAGGTTGTTGTTCTCTCGAACATCTGTAGAGCCTCTTCTTCAGCTGGGTTCTGTGGTTTCTCGCTTGTGATACCCAGAGACTAAATTTCCCAGAATGCATTCAGCTGCTTGGAGACAAGTGTGTCTTCATCAATGGGGATTAAAATGCATGTTGCCTCGGCGACACTTGACATGGACACTGTTCCCTGCATGGACCATCCAAAGGTGCTCTCCAATACAACCAAAGTCTCTGTCAGTCTCTCCACTCTGCCTGATACTATTTGCCAGTAGTAGTCTGCTCCTATGAGGATGGAGAGCTCAGGATCATCTTCATTTCCTGGGAAGTCTGCTAGCTTCAGTCCCTTTCTCTTGAGTTCATGTTGGATCTGGGCACCGGGAACCTTCATCACTGCTGAGCACACCTGCGAGGTTTCTATAGCCTCTATTTCAATTCTCTGCTGGGTGTCCCAGACATTCCCCAAGATGACTTTCACTGTGCTGCATCGTGACATTGTAGGGACAGAGGAGCCAAACGTGTGAAGGGTAAGTGTCTCTTGTCTGATTACTGGTAACTTCAGGCTCTTCACAAGGTTTTCATGGATGAAGCTCCTCTGACTGCCTCCATCTAGTAAGCAACGAGCTATCTTTCTGCCCCCTGGGCCATCCACCCATGCTTTAGCTGTTAGTAGCAGCACAGTATTCTGTCTGTCCGGTTTCATCTTCACTGAATGAGGAATGACTGAGGACAACAGCATCTTCAGAAGCGGTGGGAGGTTGTTCCTCATCTTTCTTGCCAGTGCACACAGCAATGTGATGTCTCCTTCCACATGTTGCACATGATACATCCTTCACCTTGCAGAATTTGGCAATGTGCTTCTGTCCTAAGCATATAAAGCATCTCCCCATTTTCTTTAGTTTGTCTTTGCGTTCAGCGACATTGTGGTCTGGGCCCTGTTCTGATTTATGGTCTGCACTGTCACAGAATAAACAGTTGTGTATCTTTTGGCTGGTTGTGTGCAGGGCAGCAGCAGATTGCATGCTAGGTCTTTCGATTTTCGCTTCACTGGATGAGCATGTCTGTTTCCATGGCTTGCTCTCTGATTTCTGTTGGTTGGGTGATTTTGTCATTTGTAGTGCTCTTTCCCTGCTCTGAACCTCCTTCTGTAGGAATTTGACTATCTCAGATACCTTCCATTCATCATCCACTCCCCTCTGATGACTATATTCAAGAGCTATGTCATCTGGACTCATCTGCAGTAAGATTGGGCATAGCAGGCTTCCGTAAGTTTCTGCACTACACCCAGTGACTCCAAGCTCTAATCTGAATTTCACATTCATCATATAGCTGCCTCAATGCATTCACATCAGAGGATTTTTTCACAGGAGTTAGATTCAGTAGCTTTGACATGTGAGCACTAATCACTAGATCCTGCCTTCCAAATCGACTTTGTAGCAAAGTGATTGCGCTATCGTAATTATCATCTGTTAAGGTCAGTCCTGCTACTGCCTTTCCATCTGGTTTCAGTGAGACATGTTTTCAGGTAAGTGAACTTCTCTCTATTGCACAGTGCACAATTTTTATGAATAGCAGTCTCATACTGGCTCCAAAATTCCTGCCATATACTGACATCTCTGTTATATTTGTCAGTGACCAACCTTGGTAGCTTTACTGATCGTCTCTGTGCTGACGATCTAGATGAGTCATTAGAATTATCATCGCTCACCCTCTGCGGTGCTGCCGTTGGGTTCAGTTCTTCCTTGCTCCTTATCATGCATTGTGCACGGCTCCTTGTTATGATAATGCACTCTCTGTACTGCTCCGCAGTTTCAATCTCGGCCTCCATGTCATCCAATGTAGTTAGCCACTCTATTCCACGGTCGAGGTCAAACAAACTGTCCTCCTTAACGCCCAGTACGTCCAATAAAGTGCTCAAGTGATCAGTATCCGGATTTGGCTTGACCATTTCGAAGTCAATCTGATTCAAAACTCATATAGTAGCACCTCTGATGGTACCCCGCTTTTATCTCATTCTTTCCATTTCATTTCGAAGTTCGTCTTCAGCCATTTCAGCAGCTGCAGCTGCATTTTCATTATCATCCACAAGGCTCATACTCCCGGGTTTCAGCACCAAAAAATTCTAGTATAAACTCCCTTCCAAAAATGGCAGGACGACGGATATAAAACAAAAACATCTTTCTATAGAAAAAAAAGGTGGTGCAATCAATCAAAACATTAAAACTTTCGAGAGCTACACTAATTTTCACTTGGCATTGCTTTCCCCCGAACAGAACAGGCATCCTTGTAGCATGGTTGACTTTTACTTTCTCGCAAAGCATTCTGGTAGTCGTAGTTTCTTAACAGTATCTTAACTAATCCAACACAAATGCATCTCCAATATATCAAATGTAATACAAATAAGATATATTTTTAACGCTTTCTTTTTAACTGTAAATAATGTAAATACTGTAAACAACATAAACAGCTTTCAATGAACTTCAATCAATCAATCTCAATCATGTAATCTATTAAGTTACAACAAGGTGTGAATGGATGCCTGCGGGCTCCAAGGGTGGTGTTAAATGTGCCTCTCCTTATATGGGCCTGATCATAGAGGGAGGTGTGAAAGCCCTTGGGTGTCACAAGAAGCGGTCCTGGAGGGTCCTGGCAGTAGGTGAGGACAAAGGGAGATGACCTCTTGGAACAATAAACAAGTTGTGTTACCCAGCAGGAGGACAGTTCACCCAGATAAGTGTGTACTCCATGACAGGATGAGGGACAGACTCTGAGTACGCACCACTGTGGTGGAGACTACCTCCTCTCCATGATAAAGGAGACTCTGGGTACATACCAGTGTGATCAACAGGCGTTGCTCTGCTGCATGGGAAAAGATGGTGGGCTATGAGATCAGGGCATGCACAAGCATCTGAGCTTGTGCGTCATTTATTGAACATGTGTTAAAACCGTGCAACAACACTGTAAGAGGTTTTTGTCTCACTCCTCATTTAATCTCACAGTGGAATTAAATAATTGCCACAACGACTGTACAGTATTTACAGTACATCACTGTGATGCTGCACACTAATTTATACATTATACATTATGAATTTCGCCATGGACATAATAAAGGTCATCATCATCATCATCATCATCATCAGGCACCTTTGGTATGGCAGTGAGAAAAGTGAAAAAAAAAAGTCAAGCTTTGTGTGTGTGTGTGTGTGTTACCTGGTTATAGGGCTGGTATGTGTGGTAATCACCGTCTTGAGGTCAGTCAGTTGGAGGAAAGGCTGGTGGAAGTAGTGGAGATGAAGAATACACACCTACAACACGCAAAGAAATATTCAGCTGTAAAATATCCAGGTGTATCTAAAAATAAGTGGGCATGGCTAAACAGCAGAGGGCGTGGCTAAAAGTGCTGTGTCCAAACAGAAGTAGGCGTGGTTAAAAAGTGCAGTGTGTCTAAACATAAGTGGGCGTGGCTAAAATGCTGTGTGTTTAAACAGAAGTGGTGGCTCCTGCAGTTGCTAGCAGAGCATTGAAAAGCTATTTGCAGTGAGGTGGATTTTCACTGACATGTCAAGCATATTGCCAAGACACAAACATCAAGAAGCATGACCATTAGACACTCAGTGGTCACTCCACTAAGTCCACACCCTTTAGGGGAGGCATGGCTCAGGAGGTAGAATGGGTCGTCTAGTAATTATAGGGTCGCTGGTTCGACCTCCGGCTCCCACAGAGAGCGTGTGGAAGTGTCCTTGAACAAGACACTGAACCCTTAACTGCTCCTGAGGAGCAGGTCGGCACCTTGCATGGCAGCCTCCACCATCAGCGTATGAATGTGAGGCACACACTGTAAAATGCTTTGACTGGTCGGTAGACTAGAAAAGCCCTATAAATGCAGTCCATCAATACAGACACCGATAATCCTGTGGCTGTGAGTCAGTATTGTAAACCTGTGGACAAGAAGGAGAGCTTCAGTTACTTTAGTAAGTTACTTTAGTTACAGACTACATGTCAGAAGGAGGAGGATGCTAACTGAAGATGTGGTTTGATCGACGGTATCCGACATGGATGCTCCGACATCCCAGAAAGACACTCTCCTGGTATTTTCCTTCATTACAGTGTCTATAAATTATAGAGATTATAGAAAATGGTGCTTTACACACACACACACACACACACACACACACAAATAGTGTTAGCAACAGGACAGACTGGTTAAAGCTAACATGAACACCACAAGTGGTATCTACACCTGGTTTTATCATGGTGGGAAGATGGCTGTGTGGAGTCGCGTTTGTGGCAGCGCCGACTATGCAGTGTCTTTGTCCACATGTACATCTGAGTTTGCGTGATCGTGTGAAGAACTTTTATGAGGATTTATGTCTGTGATCGTCGATTTCGTTTGATGGCTGGGAGAGCGGGGCAGGCTAAGCTAACTGCGAGCCCATGCAGACCGGCAGCTCTGATAACACCAAGATAACACTGAGGGCGGTCTGGCGGCGGCCTCGCCTAGCGTCGACTGTGCAGTGTTTTTGTCGCCGTCTGTGTTTGTGCCGTGGTGTGGAGCGTGGGGGAGGTGTGTCAAAGGTGTCTGGCTGGGAGAGCTGGTGCTGGATCAGCTGAGGGAGCCTGGTCTGATGCATCCTTTCGGCCCAAAGACCACGGCTCTGACCGCAGCTGTGCCCAAAGAGGAAACACCGAGGGCAGTCTGACAGGACACGGAAGCAAGGCAGGCTAAGCTAACTGTTAGCCCATGCAGACTGGCAGTTCCCTCAGTCCTCCTGGCTGGAGGTCGTTCTCCTGGACAGTGGAATTTTTGAATTGCGTTGCAAATGTACTGAATGGACTGTGTAGTTGACTGTTAGTGTTTTTTTGCTTTGTTGTCTCTGGTTTTGTGTGTTTTTGATGGTGTCATTTTTGGGAGGTTTTGGGTGTGTGTTTTTGCCTTTTGTGTTGCACTGCTGTGGGCTGGGAGAAATGAAACTTCGTCTCTTTTGTGTACATAAGTACATGAATGAGATGACAATAAATTGTTTCTGATTCCTGACCATGCTACGTGTGCGAGGGTGTGTTATCTAGACAGTGAGTGGTCTTCTCACGCCCTACACAGTTACACCTGTTGTTCACTATGTGTTTACGTGTTCTCCTCGCTCACATTGTGTTGGTGTTTTGATGAGGTCTCATTTCTTAAGCACGTCATGCAAAGATAACAAGCAAGTGAGTGATAACTGCATGCTAACAGTAGGGTGCTAACAGCGCTACAAGCCCAGACAATAGCCGTGACATTAGCCGGATATCAAGAGTCAGTCACGAGTAGCCGTGGCTAGGGACCGAGGAAACTAGCACCTAGCCTCCGACAAGGCTCTAGCAGGTCTCTTCAGTGTTGAAAATCCATCCAGCGCAACTTCAGCAGCAGGTGAATATGTCCCACAGCGGTAGTAAAACAACACCACTAATGATGAGGACTATGTCTCTATGGAAACCATGAGAGAGATGATGGAGCAGCAGGAGTTACTCTGTGTGGAAATGCTTAACAGACAAGAGGCAAACTTCATGTCCTTCACCAAGGTGATTCTGGAATCTGCAACTACCAGAATTGATGAAATTAAGAAAGAAGCTCAGGAGGTCAAATCCGGCCTTCAGTCTCTTGAGCCCAAAGTGATGACTTGAGAGAGATGGAGAAGAAAGTTGGTTCGTTTGAATCACAACTGCAGTCTCCGTCCTCTGCGTGTATGAGCTCTGAAAGCAAAGACATCATATCCAACACTGTTTATTAGAAAATCAGTCAACAAAACAATGCAATTATTGATGCTGTGATACAGGGCCATGTCTGCGAGTCCTGGTCAGATACTGAACACAAAGTCAGAGAGTTTTTGAACAACAAACTGAAAATTGATCCAAAGTCTATGAAACTGAAAGAGCCCACCACACTGGAAAAGTGAAACAGACCTCTGAAAAAGCAAGACCAACTGTAGTGAAATTCCCAAGGCACAAAGACAAAGAATTAATTCTTGCCAAGGCGAGAGCTCGCCTCAAGAACACTACAATTTATGTAAATGAAGCCTTCTTGAACTGCTAAAGAAGAAGAGAGCAGACCTCATCCCAGCAAAGAAACAAGCCAGAGAACGAGGAACTGATGCTGTCATCAACTACGACAGACCGGTAGTTCCACCGCCAAAGCTCCAGCAGACCACAGCAGCCACACAGCATGAGAGAAACTGTGCCAGCAGGACCCCAGTACATATGGAGACTACTTTTTAACAGGCTCTTTCTCCCTACCAAAATACCATGACATCACGTCCACATTAGCAATCTGACACCTTTACCAACATGTTCCTACACCAGTCTCTTCCTCACTACATGCAAACATCCAAAGGAATTGAATCGAGTGCAACTCGACTTGGTATATATCGGTGAAGACGTTTCGCGTCTTATCCAAGAGGCTTCATCAGTTCGTGCCGAAATGTCTTCACCAAGATATACCAAGTCCAGCTGCACTCGATTCAATTCCTTTGGATAACCATGATCTGGATGAATGAGAACGTTCACAGCCATGCATGCAAACACTGACCCGTACGCTCACAAGCTGACCCGTATCCTCACACACTGACCCGTACGATCACACACTGACCCGTACGATCACACACTGACCCGTACAATCACACACTGACCCGTACAATCACACACTGACCCGTATCCTCACACACTGACCCGTACGCTCACACACTGACCCGTACGATCACACACTGACCCGTACGCTCACACACTGACCCGTACAATCACACACTGACCCGTATCCTCACACACTGACCCGTACAATCACACACTGACCCGTACAATCACACACTGACCCGTACAATCACACACTGACCCGTACGCTCACACACTGACCCGTATGATCACACACTGACCCGTATCCTCACACACTGACCCGTATCCTCACACACTGACCCGTACGATCACACACTGACCCGTACGATCACACACTGACCCGTATCCTCACACACTGACCCGTACGCTCACACACTGACCCGTATCCTCACACACTGACCCGTATCCTCACACACTGACCCGTACGATCACACACTGACCCGTACGCTCACACACTGACCCGTATCCTCACACACTGACCCGTACGCTCACACACTGACCCGTACGATCACACACTGACCCGTATCCTCACACACTGACCCGTACGATCACACACTGACCCGTACGATCACACACTGACCCGTATCCTCACACACTGACCCGTACGCTCACACACTGACCCGTATCCTCACACACTGACCCGTATGATCACACACTGACCCGTATCCTCACACACTGACCCGTACGATCACACGCTGACCCGTATCCTCACACACTGACCCGTACAATCACACACTGACCCGTATGATCACACACTGACCCGTATGATCACACACTGACCCGTACGCTTACACACTGACCCGTACGATCACACACTGACCCGTACGATCACACGCTGACCCGTACGATCACACGCTGACCCGTATCCTCACACACTGACCCGTACAATCACACACTGACCCGTACGATCACACACTGACCCGTACGATCACACACTGACCCGTATCCTCACACACTGACCCGTATGCTCACACACTGACCCGTACGATCACACGCTGACCCGTATGATCACACACTGACCCGTACGCTCACACACTGACCCGTACGATCACACACTGACCCGTACGATCACACACTGACCCGTACGATCACACACTGACCCGTATGATCACACACTGACCCGTATCCTCACACACTGACCCTTACGCTCACACACTGACCCATACGATCACACACTGACCCGTACGCTCACACACTGACCCGTACGATCACACACTGACCCGTATGATCACACACTGACCCGTATCCTCACACACTGACCCTTACGCTCACACACTGACCCGTACGATCACACACTGACCCGTATCCTCACACACTGACCCGTACGATCACACGCTGACCCGTACGATCACACACTGACCCGTATGATCACACACTGACCCGTACGCTCACACACTGACCCGTACGATCACACACTGACCCTTACGCTCACACACTGACCCATACGATCCCACATGAATCCCATATGAATTTAACAACTATAAGCAAACCTTGTTAAAAGAAACACTCAACGGTAGGGAAAGTGCTCAACAAATAAGGAGTAAAATAATCCAATGAGTCAAGTAAATTCTTTATGAGACTGTACAAGCCTATTTCATGCTCTCTCTCTCTCTCTGTGTATATATATATATATATATATGTGTGTGTGTGTGTGTGTGTGTATATATGTATGTGTATATATATATACATATATATATATATATAAATGCAGATAAAATGGGTGTCTCAATGCTACCGTGGTCTACAAAGAAAGACATGCTACTTAAAAGTATTTTACCCTTTCTTCTGAGGCTGGTTGTTGAAACCTGCCAGACCGTGACTTCATGTACTTATAGACTTCCTCGCTGCAGTTCATCTGCATTCACTACTAACCTAGCAAATGTTCTTCATATTATTTCACATCTCATCTCATCTCATCTCATCTCATCTTCGGCCGCTTGTCCGGGGTCGGGTCGTGGTGGCAGCAAGCTAAGTAGGGCACTCCAGACGTCCCTCTCCCCAGCAATGCCCTCCAGCTCCTCCTGGGGGATCCCAAGGCGTTCCCAGGCCAGATTGGACATGTAGTCCCTCCACCAAGTTCTGGGTCTACCCCGGGGTCTCCTCCCAGTTGGACATGCCCAGTAAACCTCCAAAGGAAGGCACCCAGGAGGCATCCTAATCAGATGTCCGAACCACCTCAGCTGGCTCCTTTCAATGCAAAGGAGAAGCGGCTCTACTCCAAGCCCCTCCTGATGTCCGAGCTCCTCACCCTATCTGTAAGGCTGAGCCCAGACACCCTACATGCAACCAGACTATGCAAGAGCATGCAACTGTGCAACTCTAATGGGGTTGGTGCAAGTACATAGAACAAAGCATAAACTTAATGACATGGTATGAAGATAACACGTGGTCTTACCGCACACAATGCTGTTGTGTGGATGACACAACAACGTTGTAACGTGGGTGTTACCAACATGCTGCAGTAGGTCTTACCGTACACAACGCTGTTGCGTGGATGATACAACAACGTTGTAACGTGGGTGTTACCAACATGCTGCAGTAGCCCAACACATCAGGTTCAGTCAGTACGGTCAGTTCAGTCAGCACAGTCAGTTCAGTCAGTACAGTCAGTCAGTAGAGTCAGTTCAGTCAGTATAGTCAGTTCAGTCAGTACAGTCAGTTCAGTCAGTTCAGTCAGCACAGTCAGCTAAGTCAGTACAGTCAGTTCAGTCAGAAAAGTCAGTAGAGTCAGTTCAGTCAGTATAGTCAGTTCAGTCAGTATAGTCAGTTCAGTCAGTAGAGTCAGTTCAGTCAGCACAGTCAGTTCAGTCAGTATAGTCAGTTCAGTCAGTACAGTCAGTTCAGTCAGCACAGTCAGTTCAGTCAGTATAGTCAGTTCAGTCAGCGCAGTCAGCTCAGTCAGTACAGTCAGTCAGTAGAGTCAGTTCAGGCAGTATAGTCAGTTCAGTCAGCACAGTCAGTTCAGTCAGCTAGGTCAGTACAGTCAGTTCAGTCAGAAAAGTCAGTAGAGTCAGTTCAGTCAGTATAGTCAGTTCACTCAGTATAGTCAGTTCAGTCAGTTCAGTCAGTATAGACAGTAGAGTCAGTTCAGTCAGTACAGTCAGTTCAGTCAGTACAGTCAGTTCAGTCAGTTCAGTCATTATAGTCAGTAGAGTCAGTTCAGTCAGTATAGTCAGTTCAGTCAGTACAGTCAGTTCAGTCAGTTCAGTGAGTTCAGTCAGTACAGTCAGTACAGTCAGTTCAGTCAGTACAGTCAGTAAAGTCAGTTCAGTCAGTACAGTCAGTTCAGTGAGCACAGTCAGCTCAGTCAGTTCAGTCAGTACAGTCAGTTCAGTCATTTCAGTCAGTACAGTCAGTCAGTAGAATCAGTACAGTCAGTTCAGTCAGTACAGTCAGTTCAGTCAGTTCAGTCAGTACAGTCAGTCCAGTCAGTATAGTCAGTTCAGTCAGTACAGTCAGTTCAGTCAGCATATTCAGTATAGTCAGTTCAGTCAGTTCAGTCAGTACAGTCAGTTCAGTCAGTACTGTCAGTAGAGTAAGTTCAGTCAGTACAGTCAATACAGTCAGTAGAGTCAGTTCAGTCAGTTCAGTCAGTACAGTCAATACAGTCAGTAGAGTCAGTTCAGTCAGTTCAGTCAGTACAGTCAGTTCAGTCAGTACAGTCAGTTCATTCAGTAGAGTCAGCTCAGTCAGTATAGTCAGTTCAGTCAGTACAGTTAGTTCAGTCAGTACAGACAGTACAGTCAGTTCAGTCAATACAGTCAGTTCAGTCAGTACTGTCAGTAGAGTAAGTTCAGTCAGTACAGTCAGTACAGTCAGTTCAGTCAGTACAGTCAGTAGAGTCAGTTCAGTCAGTACAGTCAGTTCAGTCAGTATAGTCAGTCGAGTCAGTTCAGTCAGTAAAGTCAATTCAGTCAGTTCAGTCAGTAAAGTCAGTTCAGTCAGTAATGTCACTTCAGTCAGCACAGTCAGTACAGTAAGTACAGTCAGTTCAGTCAGTACAGTCAGTATAGTCAGTTCAGTCAGTTCAGTCAGTACAGACAGTTCAGTCAGAACAGTCAGTTCAGTCAGTACAGTCAGTTCAGTCAGTATAGTCAGTAGAGTCAGTTCAGTCAGTAAAGTCAGTTCAGTCAGTACAGTCAGTTCAGTCAGTAATGTCACTTCAGACAGCACAGTCAGTACAGTAAGTACAGTCAGTTCAGTCAGTACAGTCAGTATAGTCAGTTCAGTCAGTTCAGTCAGTATAGTCAGTTCAGTCAGGACAGTCAGCTCAGTCAGTACAGTCAGTCAGTAGAGTCAGTTCAGTCAGTATAGTCAGTTCAGTCAGTACAGTCAGTTCAGTCAGTACAGTCATTACAGTCAGTTCAGTCAGCACAATCAGCTCAGTCAGCTCAGCCAGTACAGTCAGTAGGGTCAATTCAGTCAGTATAGTCAGTTCAGTCAGTACAGTCAGTTCAGTCAGTAGAGTCAGTTCAGTCAGTATAGTCTGTTCAGTCAGTTCAGTCAGTACAGTCATTACAGTCAGTTCAGTCAGCACAGTCAGCTCAGTCAGCTCAGCCAGTACAGTCAGTAGGGTCAATTCAGTCAGTATAGTCAGTTCAGTCAGTATAGTCTGTTCAGTCAGTTCAGTCAGTACAGTCAGTTCAGTCAGTACAGTCAGTACAGTCAGTTCAGTCAGTAAAGTCAGTTCACTCAGTACAGTCAGTTCAGTCAGTAATGTCACTTCAGTCAGCACAGTCAGTACAGTAAGTACAGTCAGTTCAGTCAGTACAGTCAGTATAGTCAGTTCAGTCAGTAGAGTCAGTAGAGTCAGTTCAGTCAGTATAGTCAGTTCAGTCAGGACAGTCAGCTCAGTCAGTACAGTCAGTCAGTAGAGTCAGTTCAGTCAGTATAGTCAGTTCAGTCAGTACAGTCAGTTCAGTCAGTACAGTCAGTTCAGAAACCGCCTGTACTGACTGTACTGACTGTATAGTCAGTTCAGCCAGTTCAGTCAGCTCAGTCAGTACAGTCAGTCAGTAGAGTCAGTTCAGTCAGTATAGTCAGTTCAGTCAGTACAGTCAGTTCAGTCAGTACAGTCATTACAGTCAGTTCAGTCAGCACAGTCAGCTCAGTCAGCTCGGCCAGTACAGTCAGTAGGGTCAATTCAGTCAGTATAGTCAGTTCAGTCAGTACAGTCAGTTCGGTCAGTAGTCAGTTCAGTCAGTATAGTCTGTTTAGTCAGTACAGTCAGTTCAGTCAGTACAGTCAGTAGAGTCAGTAGAGTCAGTAGAGTCCGTTCAGTCAGTTCAATCAGTTCAGTCAGTAGAGTCAGTAAAGTCAGTTCAGTCAGTATAGTCAGTAGAGTCAGTTCAGTCAGTACAGTCAGTTCAGTCAGTACAGTCAGTTCAGTCAGCATATTCAGTATAGTCAGTTCAGTCAGTACAGTCAGTTCAGTCAGTAAAGTCACTTCAGTCAGTTCAGTCAATACAGTAAGTACAGTCAGTTCAGTATTCACAGTCAGTTCAGTCAGCACAGTCAGTACAGTCTGTTTAGTCAGTACAGTCAGTTCAGTCAGTACAGTCAGTAGAGTCAGTAGAGTCAGTTCAGTCAGTTCAGTCAGTAGAGTCAGTTAAGTCAGTACAGTCAGTTCAGTCAGCATATTCAGTATAGTCAGTTCAGTCAGTACAGTCAGTTCAGTCAGTACAGTCATTACAGTCAGTTCAGTCAGCACAGTCAGCTCAGTCAGCTCGGCCAGTACAGTCAGTACAGTCAGTACAGTCAGTATAGTCAGTTCAGTCAGTTCAGTCAGCTGAGTCAGTATAGTCAGTTCAGTCAGTTCAGTCAGATCAGTTAGTATAATCAGTTCAGTCAGTTCAGTCAGCATAGTCAGCTCAGTCAGCAGAGTCAGTTCAGTCAGCTCAGTCAGTACAGTCAGTATAATCAGTTCAGTCAGTACAGTCAGCACAGTCAGCTCAGTCAGCTCAGTCAGTACAGTCAGTAGAGTCAGTTCAGTCAGTATAGTCAGTTCAGTCAGTAGTCAGTTCAGTCAGTACAGCCAGTTCAGTCAGTATAGTCAGTTCAGTCAGTAGAGTCAGTTCAGTCAGTACAGTCAGTACAGTCAGTTCAGTCAGTACAGTCAGTAGAGTCAGTTCAGTCAGTATAGTCAGTTCAGTCAGTACAGTCAGTTCAGTCAGTATAGTCAGTAGAGTCAGTTCAGTCAGTAAAGTCAGTTAAGTCAGTACAGCCAGTTCAGTCAGTAATGTCACTTCAGTCAGCACAGTCAGTACAGTAAGTACAGTCAGTTCAGTCAGTACAGTCAGTATAGTCAGTTCAGTCAGTTCAGTCAGTACAGTCAGTAGAGTCAGTTCAGTCAGTATAGTCAGTTCAGTCAGAACAGTCAGCTCAGTCAGTACAGTCAGTCAGTAGAGTCAGTTCAGTCAGTATAGTCAGTTCAGTCAGTACAGTCAGTTCAGTCAGTTCAGTCAGTACAGTCAGTTCAGAAACCCCCTGTACTGACTGTACAGTCAGTTCAGTCAGGACAGTCAGCTCAGTCAGTACAGTCAGTCAGTAGAGTCAGTTCAGTCAGTATAGTCAGTTCAGTCAGTACAGTCAGTTCAGTCAGTACAGTCAGTACAGTCAGTACAGTCAGTTCAGTCAGTACAGTCAGTTCGGAAACCCCCTGTACTGACTGTACAGTCAGTTCAGTCAGTACAGTCAGTCAGTAGAGTCAGTTCAGTCAGTATAGTCAGTTCTGTCAGTACAGTCAGTTCAGTCAGTACAGTCATTACAGTCAGTTCAGTCAGCACAGTCAGCTCAGCCAGTACAGTCAGTAGGGTCAATTCAGTCAGTATAGTCAGTTCAGTCAGTACAGTCAGTTCAGTCAGTAGAGTCAGTTAAGTCAGTATAGTCTGTTCAGTCAGTTCAGTCAGTACAGTCATTACAGTCAGTTCAGTCAGCACAGTCAGCTCAGTCAGCTCAGCCAGTACAGTCAGTAGGGTCAATTCAGTCAGTATAGTCAGTTCAGTCAGTATAGTCTGTTCAGTCAGTTTAGTCAGTACAGTCAGTACAGTCAGTTCAGTCAGTACAGTCAGTTCAGTCAGCTCAGTCAATACAGTCAGTTCAGTCAGTACTGTCAGTAGAGTCAGTTCAGTCAGTTCAGTCAGTACAGTCAGTTCAGTCAGTATAGTCAGTAAAGTCAGTTCAGTCAGTACAGTCAGTTCAGTCAGTACAGTCAGTTCAGTCAGTAATGTCACTTCAGTCAGCACAGTCAGTACAGTAAGTACAGTCAGTACAGTCAGTATAGTCAGTTCAGTCAGTTCAGTCAGTACAGCCAGTTCAGTCAGTAGAGTCAGTTCAGTCAGTACAGTCAGTTCAGTCAGTACAGTCAGTACAGTCAGTTCAGTCAGTACAGTCAGTAGAGTCAGTTCAGTCAGTATAGTCAGTTCAGTCAGTACAGTCAGTTCAGTCAGTATAGTCAGTAGAGTCAGTTCAGTCAGTAAAGTCAGTTAAGTCAGTACAGCCAGTTCAGTCAGTAATGTCACTTCAGTCAGCACAGTCAGTACAGTAAGTACAGTCAGTTCAGTCAGTACAGTCAGTATAGTCAGTTCAGTCAGTTCAGTCAGTACAGTCAGTAGAGTCAGTTCAGTCAGTATAGTCAGTTCAGTCAGTTCAGTCAGTACAGTCATTACAGTCAGTTCAGTCAGCACAGTCAGCTCAGTCAGCTCAGCCAGTACAGTCAGTAGGGTCAATTCAGTCAGTATAGTCAGTTCAGTCAGTATAGTCTGTTCAGTCAGTTTAGTCAGTACAGTCAGTACAGTCAGTTCAGTCAGTACAGTCAGTTCAGTCAGCTCAGTCAATACAGTCAGTTCAGTCAGTACTGTCAGTAGAGTCAGTTCAGTCAGTTCAGTCAGTACAGTCAGTTCAGTCAGTATAGTCAGTACAGTCAGTTCAGTCAGTAAAGTCAGTTCAGTCAGTACAGTCAGTTCAGTCAGTAATGTCACTTCAGTCAGCACAGTCAGTACAGTAAGTACAGTCAGTACAGTCAGTATAGTCAGTTCAGTCAGTTCAGTCAGTAGAGTCAGTAGAGTCAGTTCAGTCAGTATAGTCAGTTCAGTCAGGACAGTCAGCTCAGTCAGTACAGTCAGTCAGTAGAGTCAGTTCAGTCAGTACAGTCAGTACAGTCAGTTCAGAAACCGCCTGTACTGACTGTACTGACTGTATAGTCAGTTCAGCCAGTTCAGTCAGCTCAGTCAGTACAGTCAGTCAGTAGAGTCAGTTCAGTCAGTATAGTCAGTTCAGTCAGTACAGTCAGTACAGTCATTACAGTCAGTTCAGTCAGCTCAGTCAGCTCAGCCAGTACAGTCAGTAGGGTCAATTCAGTCAGTATAGTCAGTTCAGTCAGTACAGTCAGTTCGGTCAGTAGTCAGTTCAGTCAGTATAGTCTGTTTAGTCAGTACAGTCAGTTCAGTCAGTACAGTCAGTAGAGTCAGTAGAGTCAGTAGAGTCCGTTCAGTCAGTTCAGTCAGTTCAGTCAGTAGAGTCAGTACAGTCAGTTCAGTCAGTTCAGTCAGTACAGTCAGTAGAGTCAGTTCAGTCAGTACAGTCAGTTCAGTCAGTACAGTCAGTTCAGTCAGCATATTCAGTATAGTCAGTTCAGTCAGTACAGTCAGTTCAGTCAGTAAAGTCACTTCAGTCAGTTCAGTCAATACAGTAAGTACAGTCAGTTCAGTATTCACAGTCAGTTCAGTCAGTACAGTCTGTTTAGTCAGTACAGTCAGTTCAGTCAGTACAGTCAGTAGAGTCAGTTCAGTCAGTACTGTCAGTTCAGTCAGTAAAGTCACTTCAGTCAGTTCAGTCAATACAGTAAGTACAGTCAGTTCAGTATTCACAGTCAGTTCAGTCAGTTCAGTCAGTATAGTCAGTTCAGTCAGTTCAGTCAGCTGAGTCAGTATAGTCAGTTCAGTCAGTTCAGTCAGATCAGTTAGTATAATCAGTTCAGTCAGTTCAGTCAGCACAGTCAGCTCAGTCAGCAGAGTCAGTTCAGTCAGCTCAGTCAGTACAGTCAGTATAATCAGTTCAGTCGGTACAGTCAGTTCAGTCAGCACAGTCAGCTCAGTCAGCTCAGTCAGTACAGTCAGTAGAGTCAGTTCAGTCAGTATAGTCAGTTCAGTCAGTAGAGTCAGTTCAGTCAGTACAGTCAGTTCAGTCAGTATAGTCAGTTCAGTCAGTAGAGTCAGTTCAGTCAGTACAGTCAGTACAGTCAGTTCAGTCAGTTCAGTCAGTACAGTCAGTAGAGTAAGTTCAGTCAGTATAGTCAGTTCAGTCAGTACAGTCAGTACAGTCAGTACAGTCAGTTCAGTCAGTATAGTCAGTTCAGTCAGTAGAGTCAGTTCAGTCAGTACAGTCAGTACAGTCAGTTCAGTCAGTTCAGTCAGTACATTCAGTAGAGTAAGTTCAGTCAGTATAGTCAGTTAAGTCAGGACAGTCAGCTCAGTCAGTACAGTCAGTCAGTAGAGTCAGTTCAGTCAGTATAGTCAGTTCAGTCAGTACAGTCATTACAGTCAGTTCAGTCAGCACAGTCAGCTCAGTCAGCTCAGCCAGTACAGTCAGTAGGGTCAATTCAGTCAGTATAGTCAGTTCAGTCAGTACAGTCAGTTCAGTCAGTAGAGTCAGTTCAGTCAGCATAGTCAGTTCAGTCAGTACAGTCAGTTCAGTCAGTACAGTCAGTAGAGTCAGTTCAGTCAGTTCAGTCAGTATAGTCAGTTCAGTCAGTTCAGTCAGTAGAGTCAGTTCAGTCAGTACAGTCAGTACAGTCAGTACAGTCAGTACAGTCAGTAGAGTCAGTTCAGTCAGTACAGTCAGTTCAGTCAGTTCAGTCAGTTCAGTCAGTACAGTCAGTAGAGTAAGTTCAGTCAGTATAGTCAGTACAGTCAGTACAGTCAGTTCAGTCAGTTCAGTCAGTACAGTCAGTAGAGTAAGTTCAGTCAGTATAGTCAGTTAAGTCAGGACAGTCAGCTCAGTCAGTACAGTCAGTCAGTAGAGTCAGTTCAGTCAGTATAGTCAGTTCAGTCAGTACAGTCATTACAGTCAGTTCAGTCAGCACAGTCAGCTCAGTCAGCTCAGCCAGTACAGTCAGTAGGGTCAATTCAGTCAGTATAGTCAGTTCAGTCAGTACAGTCAGTTCAGTCAGTAGAGTCAGTTCAGTCAGCATAGTCAGTTCAGTCAGTACAGTCAGTACAGTCAGTTCAGTCAGTACAGTCAGTAGAGTCAGTTCAGTCAGTTCAGTCAGTATAGTCAGTTCAGTCAGTACAGTCAGTACAGTCAGTACAGTCAGTAGAGTCAGTTCAGTCAGTACAGTCAGTTCAGTCAGTTCAGTCAGTTCAGTCAGTACAGTCAGTTCGGAAACCCCCTGTACTGACCAGTCAGTACAGGGGGTTTCACTGTGTGTTCTTCTTGAGTTTAAATATAACAGCTGTGTGTTTGTTCGTTGTTTGTAAATTCGGTGTATGCTGTCGCCACCCTTCCTCATGTTTACAAATAGCTCTAAGTGGAAAATTAATGCATGTGAACTGAAAACTGAGTGTGCACGGGATGAGTGGATGAGTGGCCATGTGTACGAGTACACATAGCCAGAAAAACCAGTGTTTTTCCTGCCATTACAAGACTGTTGCACTGCACCCGGGTCAAGTTTATAAAACGTGTTGCCTTCATCTGTGGACGCACAGCCTCCTAGACGAACCCTTGCACATGTTCATGGCCCAACTCAGATCAGGCAGCAGCGGAGAGCAGCGCTGGTCGAGCGAGCTAGAGAGGGGCTGAAGAGAGGGAGCAGTGATAGCCAGAACAAACGTTTCTCGAAGGACTGGAATCGCCTCAACCATGAGAGGTTCTTGATCACACACTCACAACTGCACAAAACAGGTTGGGTCCATCAGTATGTGAGATGAGACGCAGACAGAGACATTTCTGCTGATTATGGCAGGATTCCAGAGTCACCCTAACAAAGCGGTAGACACCGACGCGACGTGGGGGGTTAGAAAGATACACTAAGACAGCTGCACCTTCTGACTTACTAAGAGCAAATCCAAGTGAAAGACCAGTGAACATGGCTCATGTGACCTCTGACCTGTCAGAACTACCATAGGATCAATCGTGATGAGAACTGTACGGCTTTTTCCTTTTTTGGTCTTATTTAGTCTTATACTGTATGAATACTTCTTATACTGTATGAATACTTCTTATACGGTATGAATACTTCTTATACTGTATGAATATTTCTTATACGGTATGAATACTTATACTGTATGATTACTGCTTATACTGTATGACTACTTCTTATACTGTATGAATACTTCTTAAAGTATCAGAAACTGTCAGACACACAACCCACTTTGGCAGAGAGCTGAGCCAAGGCTCAGACAGGTATAGAAACATATCATCACCTTCTTGAAATAATGGCCTAAGTCATATTTTCAAGTTTTTCAAAAAACAGAATAAACTGAGACTGAAACAAAATTTGTCAGTTTATTCTGGCAGGGAAGGAGCCTGAGCTGGTGCGAGAGGTGGAGCGGTACCAACTAGACACAGAATAAACTGAGACTGAAACAAAATTTGTCAGTTTATTTGGTTTTTTGAAAAACTTGAAAATATGACTTAGGCCATTATTTTAGGAAGGTGACAATATTGTCTGTGTGTGTGTGTGTGTGTGTGTGTGTATACCAAAAGAAAAGCAGCAGGTATGAAGATTCTGGTGAAGAGAACAGGAACGGAGAACTTCTCTAAACCAAGATCTTCTAACCTGGAGAGAGACAGAGACAGAGAGAGAGAGAAAGAGAGAGAGAGAGAGAGAGAGAGAGAGAGAGAGAGAGAGAGAGAGAGAGAGAGAGAGAGAGAGAGAGAGAGAGAGAGAGAGAGAGAGAGAGAGAGAGAGAGAGAGAGAGAGAGACCGTTGACCTTTAACCAAGCCTTTAATGGTCCAATTCTTCATTCACATCAAGATAACAACATTAACACAAATACTCATATACATAGTGAAAAACACAACAATTGTCATACACAGTAAAAACAAAAGGATACATACCTTCCCTTATTTTTTTTTCACAAATTAAGAAGAGGCACCTGCTTTTCTACAGTGCACAGCACATCCCCATGTCCCCAAACAGAAATAAATCCTTCCAAGTTTGAACTAAGTTTGAAAAACTTGAACTCAGTTTTCAGCCGAGCCGCCACTAGACCCCTGAACATGAGTGTAGCATCTGTGGACCCTGTGCCTTTCATTCTGTTCCTTCTGCTAAGCCAAAGGAGAGAGAGAGAGGAGAGAGAGAGACAGAGAAAGCAAGAGAGAGAGGAGAGAGAGACAACACAGAGAGAGAGAGGAGAGAGACAGAGGGACAGAGAGAGAGACAGAGAAAGCAAGAGAGAGACAGAGAAAGCAAGAGAGAGACAGAGAGACAGAGAGGAGAGAGACAGAGAGAGGAGAGAGACAGAGAGAGAGAGAGAGAGGTGAGAGACAGAGAGGAGAGAGACAGAGAGACAGAGAGACAGAGAGAGAGAGAGAGAGAGAGAGAGAGAGAGAGAGAGAGAGAGAGAGAGAGAGAGAGAGAGAGAGAGAGAGAGAGAGAGAGAGCGAGAGAGAGAGACAGAGAGAGAGACAGAGAGAGAGAGAGAGAGAGAGGGACAGAGAGACAGAGACAGAGAGAGAGAGAGGAGAGAGACAGAGGGACAGAGAGAGAGAGACAGAGAGAGAGAGAGAGACAGAGGAGAGAGACAGAGGGACAGAGAGACAGACAGAGAGAGAGAGAGGAGAGAGACAGAGGGACAGAGAGAGAGAGACAGAGAGAGAGAGACAGAGGAGAGAGACAGAGGGACAGAGAGGGGGAGAGGAGAGCGAGACAGAGACAGAGACAAAGAGAGAGAGAGGAGAGAGACAGAGGGACAGAGAGAGACAGAGACAGAGAAAGCAAGAGAGACAGAGACAAAGAGAGAGAGAGGAGAGAGACAGAGGGACAGAGAGAGACAGAGACAGAGAAAGCAAGAGAGAGACAGAGAAAGCAAGAGAGAGAGGAGAGAGAGACAGCGGGACAGAGAGACAGAGGGACAGAGAGAGACAGAGACAGAGAAAGCAAGAGAGAGACAGAGAACGCAAGAGAGAGAGGAGAGAGAGAGAGGAGAGAGACAGAGGGACAGAGAGAGACAGAGAAAGCAAGAGAGAGACAGAGAAAGCAAGAGAGAGACAGAGAGAGGAGAGAGACAGAGAGATTGATAATTGATTGATTGATAATTCTGCCCATTGCACTATATGGAAGGGAGGTATGGGGTCCACTCAGTCTTTCCAGCTACACTAGATGGGACAAGCATCCAGCAGAAACCCTACATGCTGAATTCTGTAGAATGATTCTGAAAATACAAAGGAAAACACCAAACAACGCATGTAGGGCAGAATTAGGCCGGTTTCCACTATTGATAAATGTACAAAAAAGATCTCTAAATTCCTGGATGCACTTAAATACAAACCCAACAAATACATTGCACTCTAAAGCTCTGAAAACCCAAGAACTGAACCCCGAAAAGAGTCCCCTGAAGCAGCTGGCTCTGAGACTCACTAACCCTGTAACAAATACTAAGACCAACGAACCTCAGGCCAGCACTGCATCCCAAACAAAGTTTACGATAAATCAGGCTATAAAACAAAGCAAGAACAATTATCTGAAACACTGGAACGCTGTAATCAAAACTCAAAACAAACTAGAAGTCTATCGGGCCCTAAAAACAAACTATGATTTGGAAGAACACCTCTTAACTGTCAGAGACAGGAAGCAGTGACAGATCCTCATCAAATACAGGCTCAGTGACCACAGTCTAGCCATTGAAAAGGGGAGACACAAAAAGACGTGGTTGCCAAAAGAGCATCGAACATGTGGTCAGTGCATGACAGATGAGGTGGAGACAGAGGGGCACTTCCTCCTTAAATGTGACAGATTTGAAAAACAGCGCCGGGCTTTTGTCAAGGAACTGGAACATGTGATTCCAGAGTACCAGGAAATGGACGACGCAGGTAAGCTGCGGGTGGTCCTGGGAGGAGGGCCAGCGGCGAGCATTGCAGCAAGATTTATATCATCTTGCCACAACCTGAGAGATAGTGGATGACGGCACCTATTGCTACTGTTGTTATTTAATATCATAATCATTGCTGTTGTTGCTGTTATTATTATAATCATTGTTGTTGTTGTTATTATTATAATCATTGTTGTATTGTGTTGTTGTTGTTTTACATGCTTTGGCAATATGTACACAAATGTATGTCATGCCAATAAAGCACATATTGAATATTGAATATTGAGAGAGAAAGAGAGAGAAAGAAACAGCGCCGGGCTTTTGTCCAGGAGCTGGAACATGTGACTCCAGAGTAGCAGGACATGGAGGACGCAGGTAAGCAGCGGGTGGTCCTGGGAGGGGGCCAGCGGTGAGCATTGCAGCAAGATTTATATTATCTTGCCACAACCTGAGAGACAGTGGGGGACAGCACCTATTGCTACTGTTGTTGTTTAATATCATAATCATTGTTGTTGTTGCTGTTATTATTATAATCATTGTTGTGTTGTGTTGTTGTTGTTTTACATGCTTTGGCAATATGTACACAAACATACGTCATGCCAATAAAGCACATATTGAATTGAATTGAAAAATTGAATTGAGAGAGAGAGGAGAGAGAGACAGAGAAAGTGAGAGAGAGACAGAGAGAGAGTCATTGACACAGACAGAGACAGAGAGTCATATTATATGTATTTGCCGCTGTAGATTACAATGCACTTGGTTGAGAACCAATGACAATCCATCATGGCAGAAATAATACTGTTTGTGAAAAATCAACCTTGCTGCTGAAGTGTTACCGCATTTGGAAAAAAAAAATTCAATATGATATTGTGATGGTCCAAAAGCCTTAAAAGTTAAAATCATATCATATCATCTTACAGGGATGTGACATAAATACGTGCTCAAGTTGAAACTGATTTGATGTCACATGAAATATGGCATGAGACAGTTTATAATATGTTCTGTAAACCCTTAACGGGGGGAATGTTGTCAAAGTATGTCCCTTTTTAAAAATTCAACTATATAAATTCATTATTGCAGATAATAAAACCTTACTGTATGGAAGTTTCCAGTTGCACAATTAACTTCTGTAACCATTTCCTGTTGGTGTAACTGATTGATATGGGTATAAGGCACTCTATCTTGCGTGAGGCAGGCGGGACTGCAGTCCCGGCAGAATGGCCATGGTGTGTGGGCTTTTGCACTGCTGCATGGATACATTACATACATTCAAACTCATCGATGCGCTGTTCGCTATTGCCTGACCGGATCTGTCTAAGGGTCTTGTACTTGTTGTGTCCTGCTCACACATTTTCTGCATGAATCATGCCATTTGCCGTTTTCTTGGTCTTGTACCGGGCGTTGGCCAACTCCGAGCTCAAAGCAAGCAGATGCTTTTGCACGCACTCATTCTTCTCAGCCTCGGTCATGCGCTCGTCCTCACTGCGGTGCTTGTAGGTGGCGGCAGCCGTGAACTCGGTGCTGGCCTCGGTGCTGCTCTCGGCGTTTTCGTCGTGCTCGTTCTCTGCGTTCACAGGCTCTGTACATGGGCCGCCGTTTGCAGCTGTTCTTTGGTCTTCTCTGGGTCCTCCTGCACTATGGCAGCCTTTTGCTGCCACTGTACGGCCTCATCTTCTTTCTTTTTCTTGGCATCCTCCAGCAGTGAAATTTATGAGGTCAATTCAGCCAACTCCGTTGCCAGGTGTTCTTGGTTTTTCATCTGGTTCTCAGACTGCTGAAGCAGAGTGACCTTGGCGTCCTCGGCAGCCTTGAGCTCGCTCTCCAGACGTTCAGCATCCTCATTTGCACGCTTTCTCTCCTGCTCCAACTCCAGTGCCCTTTGTGTCTGCTCTTCCAACTCTTGTTGAGCTTTCTTGGTCGGCTCCTCAATTTGTTTTAATCGCTCCATTAACCCTTCCTTTTCCTTTTCAATCTTTTCCTTTTCTTTTTCTGCAAGTTCTCTTTTCCTCTTTTCATTCTCCAGTAAAGCCCTCTCCATCTTCTTGTGATTTTTCTCCTACCAAGCCTGGGCCTTCATCTGCTGTACCTCAATGGTGTCAGATTTGCGGCGACGCATGTACAACTCATGGTTGCCCACGCAGAGAGCCAGAATTCGTTTGTTGATGCGTAGTCTTGGAGCATAGAATACAAAGTCTGGCGCTTTCTTGTCATTTGGTTTAATGACAAATTTCTTGTCATTGAAGGAAATGTTCTGGATTTCGCTCCAAGGAAATCCAATTTTTGGAGTCATTTTGTCATTCTGTTCATAAATGTTGAGACCCAAGGCATCAACTCCCAACCAAAGCTCTGATCTCATACATTTCTAGGTCTTGAGCAATCTTAAGATACTCCATCATGGACTCCTCTCTCAGCATACCTTTGTGTTCTTCGTGCCACACCTGAATCCTCTCCTCCCACTGTTCCTTGTTGAGCTTGTGCTGGTCCAGTACTCTCTGAGGAAGGAGCTTGTCACTGGACAAGTATCCTGGTGTGTGGGCATCCTTTTGGTGGTCTGCATACTTGGCCTGAACTGCATAGGAGGCCCACAGGAATGCTGTCTCTGGAGTGCGGTAAATGTCATCATTTAAAATCCCCTCCTTCACCTGCAGGAAGAACAGAAGCTGGGTGGCCTCCTGAATCAACTCTTCGGACACATCCTCAGGAAAAAACTTGGCACGGAATTTGAAGAGCAGCAGGCTTTCTTTCCTCACATCCTGCGCTGTCACCTTCTTATTGAGTATCCAAAGGAATTGAATCAAGTGCAACTGGACTTGGTATATATCCGTGAAGACGCTTCGCCTGTCATCCAAGAGGCTTCCTCAGTTCGTGTCTTTCTGACTAGACCAAGCTAGTCTGACTGGCTGCTGACGAGACTCAGAATTTATCCTCTAGGAGTCGTTGTCAGAGGTATAGATGTCCATGGCTCTTTGTGTCGCGATGTTTACCAACGCCCGTCACTAACAGAACCATAGATATGAATGGCTCTTTCGTGTGCCAATGTTTGGCTGCACCCATCGTTATCGGAGCTATTGATATGCGTGGCTCTCCTGTGCTCCGATGTCCAGCCGGGCCCGTCGCCATCGGAGCTGTTGATTTGCATTTGTTTAGCAGCGACGGTCGTTGGGGGTGTTAGTTTGGACTTCATTGTTCAGTGGTCATGAGAGTCGTTGGAGCCGTTAGTGACCGACTGTTGTTCTTGGAGGCTAGGCTTCTTGAGTCTCCTGGGTAGAGGTGAAAGGACGACATTGTAAGTGGGAGATAGGTGGTGTCTCTTGGATAAGAGGCGAAACGTCTTCACGGGTATATACCAAGTCCAGTTGCACTTGATTCAACTCCTTTGGATAACCATGACCTGGATGAATGAGAACATTCACAGATTTCTTATTGAGTTTGAGCCGTGTGGAGAAACCCTTCGTATCCTGGTACTGGAGTCCAAAGTCCCATACCTCCCGCAGTCCGATGAGCTTAACAACCTGATCAAAGAGTTGTTTGCCTGTTGTGTTGGGCTGAATGGCAAGCTCCAGTTCTGCATCCATTGTGGTTACCTTCACACTAATCGGTTACGGCATCTTTGCCGGTCCTGTTTTTCCTTATTATATATAGTATATATATGGGGGAAAAAAACCCTTTGTAGACAAATTTAACGAGAAACGAAAATACTAGTGACCATCTGAAAATTGGCGCCAAATAAACGCCACCTTGTTGCAATAAAACTTAATTCTGATCGCGGTACAGGCGCGTTTTCCAGAAAATGTAAGGGTTACCCCGATACTGAAGGCATGTCAATATCAGGGTTACCCCGATAATGAAGGCATGTCAACACCATGATTACCCCAATACTGAAGGCACGTCAATACCAGGATTACCCCAATACTGAAGGCATGTCAACATCAGAGTTACCCCAATACTGAAAGCATGTCAACACCAGGATTACCCCAATACTGAAGGCATGTCAACACCAAGGTTACCCCAATACTGAAGGCATGTCAATATCAGGGTAACCCCAATACTGAAAGCATGTCAATACCAGGGTTACCCCGATACTGAAGGCACATCAATACCAGGATTACCCCAATACTGAAGGCACGTCAATATCAGGGTTAGCCCAATACTGAAGGCATGTCAACACCAGGATTACCCCAATACTGAAGGCACGTCAATACCAGGATTACCCCAATACTGAAAGCATGTCAACACCAGGATTACCCCAATACTGAAGTCATATCAATACCAGGATTACCCCAATACTGAAGGCATGTCAATATCAGGGTAACCCCAATACTGAAAGCATGTTAATACCAGGGTTACCCCGATACTGAAGGCATGTCAATATCAGTGTAACCCCAATACTGAAAGCATGTCAATACCAGGGTTACCCCAATACTGAAGGCATGTCAACACCAGGTTTACCCCAATAATGAAGGCATGTCAATATCAGGATAGCCCCAATACTGAAGGCACGTCAATACCAGGGTTACCCCAATACTGAAGGCATGTCAACACCAGGATTACCCCAATAATGAAGGCACATCAATACCACGATTACCCCAATACTGAAGGTATGTCAATATCAGGGTTACCCCAATACTGAAGGCCTGTCAATATCAGGGTTAACCCAATACTGAAGGCATGTCAATATCAGGGCTACCCCAATACTGAAAGCATGTCAATACCAGGGTTACCGCAATACTGAAGGCATGTCAATACCAGGGTTACCCCAATACTGAAGGCATGTCAACACCAGGATTACCCCAATAATGAAGGCACATCAATACCACGATTACCCCAATACTGAAGGTATGTCAATATCAGGGTTACCCCAATACTGAAGGCATGTCAATATCAGGGTTAACCCAATACTGAAGGCACGTCAATACCAGGATTACCCCAACACTGAAGGCACATGAATATGAGGGTTACCCCGATACTGAAGGAATGCCAATACCAGGGTTACCCCAATACTGAAAGCATGTCAATACCAGGGTTAACCCGATACTGAAGGCATGTCAATACCAGGGCTACCCCGATACTGAAGGCATGTCAACACCAGGGTTACCCCCGATACTGAAAGCAGGTCAATACCAGGGTTACCCCGACACTGAAGGCATGTCAATACCAGGGTACCCCAATACTGAAGGCATGTCAACACCAGGGTTACCCCAATACTGAAGGCACGTCAATACCAGGATTACCCCAATACTGAAGGCACGTCAATACCAGAGTTACCCCAATACTGAAGGCATGTCAATACCAGGGTTACCCCAATACTGAAGGCCAGTCAATACCAGGGTTACGCAGATACTGAATGCTGATAACATGCGTTTCTGTGCTGAATGCTGCGGTTTCCCTGGCCTAGAGCAAAGCTGTAATGGTAAATAAACTCATGACAAAGTACTAGCTACAAGTAAAGTATCACTAACGTTAACATAGTGATGGGGAATGGCAGCCATCATGTGGGGCTGAGCTGCCATCACAGAGAAGACGTGATTAGATTACATACAGAACCTGGTAGCTACTCATCATCATCCAGAAAGTCACCCAAAACATCTTCATTATTACTAACAACAAGATGAGCAAAGATAGTCATTATATTGTAGAGGAGGAAAGAGCAGGAAAGGAAAGCTGGAGAAATGTTGAGGCTCAAAAAAAAAAAAGAAAGAAAAGAAAAGAAAAGAAAAGAAAAAGCTCACACTTTGGACCTCCACAATGTTTAAAATGCAATGATGTAGAAAATTCACAGTCACAGCATGAAGAGAATTTCTTTAACATTCAGTAACTCAGAATAAACACACACACAAAACAGACAGACAGACAGAAGGTCTGACAGACAGACAGACTTACAGATGATGGAGAGACGGACTGACAGACAGACAGACGGACGGACGGATGGACAGACGGACGGACGGACAGACAGACGGACAGACAGACAGATGGACGGAGAGATGGACAGACAGACAGACGGACAGACGGATACCTGTGTGTGCTCATTCCAGTGTAGTAGGTCCAGGTTTTGGGGGAGGAAGGAAACTGGAAGGTGTAAACCAGAATGAGAACCAACATGGAGTAGACGACCACAGCCACCCAGAAAAAACGCAGCAAGGCACGCCAACGTTCATAGTTCAACTGCAGAGAGAGAGAGAGACGGTCACAAACTGACAGCGACAGACAGAAAACAGTCATGATGTCCTCCATGCTGCCTAACACCAGACTGACATGTGTCTCACTGGTAATTGCTACAGTCTGTTATGAATATAAAGACCATTATTACTGTCATTGTTTCTATTATCTGGTAGATATTAAGATAATTGTTGTTTCCATTACATGCTGGATATAAAGATATAAAGATAATTGTGTTTCCACTACCCAGTAGATATAGAGATAATTGGGTTTCTATTCCCCAGTAGATATAGACATAATTGTGTTTCCATTCCCCAGTAGATATAAAAATAATTGTGTTTCTATTCCCCAGTAGATAGAGATAATTGGGTTTCTATTCCCCAGTAGATAAAGAGATAATTGGGTTTCTATTCCCCAGTATATATAGAGATAATTGTGTTTACATTCCCCAGTAGATATAAAAATAATTGTGTTTCTATTCCCCAGTAGATAAAAAGATAATTGGGTTTCTATTCCCCAGTAGATATAGATATAATTGTGTTTACATTCCCCAGTAGATATAGAGATGATAGTGTTTCCATTCCCCAGCAGATATAGATATAATAGTGTTTACATTCCCCAGTAGATATAGATATAATAATGTTTCCATTCCCAGCAGATATAGAGATGATAGTGTTTCCATTCCCCAGCAGATATAGAGATAATAGTGTTTCCATTCCCCCGCAGATATAGATATAATAGTGTTTACATTCCCCAGCAGATATAGATATAATAATGTTTCCATTCCCCAGCAGATATAGATATAATTGTGTTTCCATTCCCCAGCAGATATAGATATAATAATGTTTCCATTCCCAGCAGATATAGAGATGATAGTGTTTCCATTCCCCAGTAGATATAAAAATAATTGTGTTTACATTCCCCAGTAGATATAGAGATAATAGTGTTTCCATTCCCCAGCAGATATAGAGATGATAGTGTTTACATTCCCCAGTAGATATAAAAATAATTGTGTTTACATTCCCCAGTAGATATAGAGATAATAGTGTTTCCATTCCCCAGCAGATATAGAGATGATAGTGTTTCCATTCCCCAGCAGATATAGAGATGATAGTGTTTCCATTCCCCAGTAGATATAAAAATAATTGTGTTTACGTTCCCCAGTAGATATAGAGATAATAGTGTTTCCATTCCCCAGCAGATATAGAGATGATAGTGTTTCCATTCCCCAGTAGATATAGAGATAATTGTGTTTCCATTCCCCAGCAGAAATAGATATAATAATGTTTCCATTCCCAGCAGATATAGAGATGATAGTGTTTCCATTCCCCAGTAGATATAGAGATAATTGTGTTTCCATTCCCCAGCAGATATAGATATAATAATTTTTCCATTCCCCAGCAGATATAGAGATAATAGTGTTTCCATTCCCCAGCAGATATAGAGATAATAGTGTTTCCATTCCGAGCAGATATAGAGATGATAGTGTTTCCATTCCCCAGCAGATATAGAGATGATAGTGTTTCCATTCCCCAGTAGATATAAAAATAATTGTGTTTACGTTCCCCAGTAGATATAGAGATAATAGTGTTTCCATTCCCCAGCAGATATAGAGATGATAGTGTTTACATTCCCCAGTAGATATAAAAATAATTGTGTTTACATTCCCCAGTAGATATAGAGATAATAGTGTTTCCATTCCCCAGCAGATATAGAGATGATAGTGTTTCCATTCCCCAGCAGATATAGAGATGATAGTGTTTCCATTCCCCAGTAGATATAAAAATAATTGTGTTTACGTTCCCCAGTAGATATAGAGATAATAGTGTTTCCATTCCCCAGCAGATATAGAGATGATAGTGTTTCCATTCCCCAGTAGATATAGAGATAATTGTGTTTCCATTCCCCAGCAGAAATAGATATAATAATGTTTCCATTCCCAGCAGATATAGAGATGATAGTGTTTCCATTCCCCAGTAGATATAGAGATAATTGTGTTTCCATTCCCCAGCAGATATAGATATAATAATTTTTCCATTCCCCAGCAGATATAGAGATAATAGTGTTTCCATTCCCCAGCAGATATAGAGATAATAGTGTTTCCATTCCGAGCAGATATAGAGATGATAGTGTTTCCATTCCCAGCAGATATAGAGATGATAGTGTTTCCATTCCCCAGCAGATATAGATATAATAATGTTTCCATTCCTAGCAGATATAGAGATGATAGTGTTTCCATTCCCCAGTAGATATAGAGATAATAGTGTTTACATTCCCCAGTAGATATAAAAATAATTGTGTTTCTATTCCCCAGTAGATAAAGAGATCATTGGGTTTCTATTCCCCCAGTAGATAAAGAGATGATAGTGTTTCCATTCCCCAGCAGATATAGATATAATAATGTTTCCATTCCTAGCAGATATAGAGATGATAGTGTTTCCATTCCCCAGTAGATATAGAGATAATAGTGTTTCCATTCCCCAGTAGATAAAGAGATGATAGTGTTTCCATTCCCCAGCAGATATAGAGATAATAGTGTTTCCATTCCCAGCAGATATAGAGATGATAGTTATTCCATTCTCCAGTAGATATAGAGATAATAGTGTTTCCATTCCCCAGTAGATATAGAGATAATAGTGTTTCCATTCCCCAGTAGATATATAGATAATAGTGTTTCCATTCCCCAGTAGATATAGAGATAATAGTGTTTCCATTCCCCAGTAGATATAGAGATAATAGTGTTTCCATTCCCCAGCAGATATAGAGATGATAGTGTTTCCATTCCCCAGTAGATATAGCGATAATAGTGTTTCCATTCCCCAGTAGATATAGAGATGATAGTGTTTCCATTCCCCAGTAGATATAGATATAATTGTGTTTCCATTCCCCAGTAGATATAGAGATAATAGTGTTTCTATTACCTGATAAAGGGCCACACAGCAGAGAAACAGCAACATGTAGATTATTTTATAAACTACAATTCTTCCCTCGAAGCTGACGAAGAAGAACATTGTGCCACAAATGTAGATCCAGTATTTCACAAACATCCTTGTAACCACAGCAACCAACACCTCCATCTGTCCAACACCCCCTCCACTTCCCAACCGCAGCACCTCATGCTCTTCCTGCTGAAAAAAGGCTGCCTCCTTGCTCTGCTGGTCCTCTCTTTGGTTCTCTGGAAGAGGAAACAGAAGGGTCAGGTCTCCCTTTCGCCACAACTCCTCTTCCCCAGTTTCCTCCTTTCCTCAGGTGGCCAGACAGCTGCTCAATCAATCAACTGTCAGCCTGTCAGACAGACAGCTGCCTACCCTTCCTGTGGATGGTGATGGCTGCGAGGTGTTGGTCTGTCTGTCGGTCTGTCTTTTCTGTCAGGGCCTGACGCAACAGCAGCCAGAAAGTCATCAGGCAGACAATCTGCAACAACAAGATGCCATTCATCAGGTTCAACACAGCGATAACCAGAATAAACTCTCCTTTAACCGTGTCTTGATGCTCAATATCCAGGTAAGAGAGCCCAGAAGGCTGAATCAGTTCATCTCCCAGTAAACCCTGTGTCCACATGAACTGATTCAACTTTCTGGGACCGCTGTTAATCAGAGCAGCCCATTTTCCAGTGGCTGGTGCTACAGTCATCATATCACAAATAATTGGCTCTGATTATTTAAACAGGAGGCTGACTGTACCATTAGCATCGTGTTTTCTAAACGGACATAATCTCTGGTTTTACAAAGTTTTTTTTTAATATGTTTCTTGGCATTTACAGTTTTAGCGTATTAAACAAGTCACATATTGAGTAATTTAACACAATAAACCCCTCACCTCCCCCACCCGACATTCGCCGATCCTCAAGGAGAATACAAATTAAAGAAATAATCAAATTGCATACAACTAAATTGAAGACAAAAAAAAACAACAAAAAAGGCAAAAACAACAAAAAAAGAAAAGGGGGGGTTTAAGAAAAATAAATAATCAGCAAATCATCATGGTTCACCTATACACAGAAAATCTCTGGGTTTATAGTTTAGACTAGTTGGGCCATTCCTGACTCGAGTCAAGAGGCCTCCCAGTCTGTTATACTGGTTAAAGTGTCAAAGTAAGTCAGAAAAGACATCCAGACTTTCTTCAACTTGTCCCTGTTGCCCCTTAAGGTAC
Organism: Lampris incognitus; assembly: GCF_029633865.1. Classification (NCBI taxonomy): domain Eukaryota; kingdom Metazoa; phylum Chordata; class Actinopteri; order Lampriformes; family Lampridae; genus Lampris; species Lampris incognitus. The sequence continues at coordinate 39,721,237 of NC_079229.1, read as the reverse complement.
ATTTGATCTTTTCCAACCTGAGATAATTCATCATATCCCTGATCCATCTGACATGGGATGGGGGTCTTGAGCTCTTCCAATTTAAGAGTATTAGGCACCAAGCTAGTAACGTAGTAAAGGCCACCAATTTACACATGTTGGATGGCCAGTCAGTCTTCCGGTCTCACACCAAGTATGGCAGTGAAAGGGTGTGGATCAATAGTTGTACTGAAAATTTTACTTCAGGATTTAAATATTGCTGACCAAAATGTATGGAGATCAGGGCATGTCCAGAACATATGTAGCAAGGTAGCTGGTGCATGTTTACATCTGTCACAAGTGGGGTCGATGTTGCGGTAAATTTTGGTTGATTTAGCTTTGGTAAGGTGGACACGGTGAACAATCTTAAACTGGATGAGCCCAAATCTACTGCATGAAGAGGAAGATTGTACCTGTTCCAAAACTGCATCCCACAGATCATCAGGGAGAGGAGTACCAAGATCCAGCTCCCAGAGGTTTCTAAGGCTAGCCATTGGCTGAGGATTTATAGTGGCTAGTTTATTATAGATCCTTGTGATGGCGCCCTTGAGACTAGCCCCTGCAGCTAAAAGTGTATCGATTGATGTTGTCAGAGGTATCTCAGGGAAAGGATGGAAACCCTTCTGAACAAAATGCCTAATTTGTAAATAGCGGTAGAAGTGGGAGTGGGGTAGGTTAAATTTTTTTCTACCAATTGATTGAATGACGCAAATATCCCATCAAAATATAACTCCTTTATAAAACGAATTCCATTCCCATGCCATGCTCAAAGAGCCATATCTAACTTGGCAGGGGTAAAGAGGTGGTTTGACATAATGGGTGTCATCAAAGAGGATTTTTGCAGACCAAATATTTTCCTAACTTGAGTCCATATTATGACTGTGTGAGCTGTAACCGAATTTTTCTGTGGTGTGCCAACGACCATTGTTAGCTGGGAAGTCATTAAGGAATGAACAGGAAGATCATAGGGTTCTATCTTTGCCCACTCAGGTGTGTGCTAAAGCGAGCCGCTTTGAACGTGCATGACAACCTTCTGGATATTACTAGCCCAACAGTAGTAAAGAAGAGTGGGCATAGCCATCCCTCCCAGTGCCTTGGGACACTGTAGGAAGTCCTTGCGTATCCGGGGCTGTCTGCCATCCCAGATAAAGTTAGAGAACATCCTGTCAAGAAAGCTAAACTGTTTTTTCAGAATGAAAGTAGGAATGTTCTGAAAAAGATACAGGAACTTAGGAAGTTTTCCCCCCTTTTTCTCCCCAACTGTACTTGGCCAATTACCCCACTCTTCCGAGCTGTCCTGGTCACTGCTCCGCCCCCTCTGCTGATCCGGGGAGGGCTGCAGACTACCACATGCCTCCTCCCATACATGTGGAGTCACCAGCCGCTTCTTTTCACCTGACAGTGAGGAGTTTCACCAGGGGGACATAGCGTGTGGGAGGATCATGCTATTCCCCCCCAGTACTAGAGGAAGATGTCTTCGGGTCACAATACCAGTGAAGATGGATGAAGGCTGCAACAGAGGGCGCACCCAAATCGTCTTGGTTCTCCATGCCATTGGACTCTGGCCACCCCCTGCCAAGGACCGTGTGGGGGCTGCAGGTGCATCAGCCACTCCATGTAAAAAAAAGCTGTCATGCACAGGCGTCCTAAAGGACAGTCATACTTGACCCTCATACTGTCATACTGGACCTCAGTGCAGCCTTTGACACCACTGATCACTGTTTAGTATTAGACAATAAATTGTAATTTTGGTGTCTGACTTAGCTCTTGTCTTAAGTCCTACTTATCTGGAAGAACACACTGTCTCTGCTATAATATTATTACATCAACATTCTTGTATGCCAGAATTGTAGTTTATAAAGTCATCTACATGGTGCTGTTGCCCCGGTTCCTGCTCTGGTGTACCTCAGGGCTCAGTTCTTGGAACTCTACTTTTCTCTCTTTATATTTCACCTCTTGACAAAATTATACACAGTCATGGAATACATTTCAGTTGCTATGTTGATGATACTCAGCTGTATGTGCCTTTAAGGGCTGAAGATTGTACTCAAATGACTTTATTTAGAGGCCTGCTTGGCTGCTGTAAAAAATTGGATGTCACTAAATTTTCTGCTTTTAAATCAGATAAAACTGAGATGGTGTTATTCACCCACAGACACCAACTTGATACAGTAACAATATCAATCAACAACTCTGTGATTTCATAAAGTGTGGCAGCCCAAAATCTTGGTGATAACATTCATCATCACACCTTTGATTTCCAGCTTCATACTGCTCACTCTGTCTGACACTCTCTTCACCTCCAGTACACTCTTGACATACTCTTCCTTCAGAATTACCCCTACCCCATTTCTCCTCTCATTCGCACCATGGTAGAAGAGTTTGAACCCATTAATATTAATATTAATAAGTAAATAAGTTAATTAAAATATGCTTATTTACATGAGAAATCCTTGTTGTATTATTGTTTAATGATACGGACTTTATTTTGCAGTGCATCTCTGCCAGAATCCTTCCTACTGTTTGATTAGCACCTTAAGTGAGTGATTTCTGAGATGTGGTTAAAGAAGGAAAAACAAAGAAGTTTGACTAGTTTGTGTTAAAACCTTGTTTTTATTTGCAACTGAAGAGTCGCTAAAGTGCTTTTGGAATGTTCTACACTTGTACATGCAGTAATTAATATCTTATAATAATAATAATAATAATCATCATCGTCATCATTATTACATTTATTTCGCGCTTTTATTTATTTTTTCTTAAATTTATTTCTGATTTCTCCCAATTTAGTGGCCAATCGTTCTCTATTTTAGTTCAAACACCCACCCTCGTACTGCGTGCGTTCGCCAACTGCATCTCTCCGGACGGCAGTCTTGAAGGAGACGCCTCGCCACTTCCGTGACAAGGCGAATCCAGGCCGAACCACTGCTTTTTCCGACACACACAGAGACACTTTCACGTGACGGACACAAGCCAGCTCCGTCCCCCTCCCCAAGACGGCGTTGCCAATTATTGCTGCTTCATCAAGTCCGGCCATAGTCAGATCTGACGAGACCGGGGCGCGAACCCCGGTCCCCAGTGGGCAACTGCATCGACACAAAGCCGATGCTTAGACCGCTACACCACCGCGGACCCATTTTGCGCTTTTCATCCACTACACTCTCATTAACAGTCAGTTCAGGTTTTCTTGACTTGAAAACTGATTGATACAAGGGAATTAGCTATATCATGTTGTGGTCTGAGTTGAAAAGAGAGGGCTTTGTCTTCGCAGAATACGCATTCTTTCTTTTTTTCTTCAATTTCCCCCCTGTTTTCACCCCAATTGTATCTGGCTAATTACCCCACTCTTTTTGAGCTGTCCTGAGCTGTCCTTGCTGCGCCCCCCCCTCTCTGCCGATCCGGGGGGGGCGCCCCGACCGACCAGAGGAGGCGCTATTGCAGTGACCAGGACAAATACCCACATCCGACTTCCCACCCGCAGACATGGTCTGCGAGGACACCCGACCAAGCCAGAAGTAACATGGGGATTCGAACCGACGATCCCCGTGTTGGTAGGCAACGGAATAGACTGCTACGCTACCCGGACGCCATGGAATACACAATGTTTCTATAGCATTTATCTACGATCTTGTTATTTTGGATGTCGCATTGTACATAGTGTTCAAAGCCTGGCAACAGTGTCTGGCTTACAGTCTAGGATTCCTTCCCATAGATGTCTATAAAGTCCAATGATAATGATGTTTTTTTTCTTAGAAATGTCATCCTTCTTGTTCTCCCATCTCAGATAATGAAGTTTGAGCGTTGTGGCCGGTCTCCTGGTTTCTCTTACAGTTTTCCTTTTTGTTTGGTTGATCAGTTTGGTAGGATGACATGATCTTAGATGTGTCTGATTTTTTTTATGGTGTTGTTATAGGTTCAACCGTTTTGATCATCTTTTAAACACCTTCTCCATCTTTTTATATCTACACAGGCTCTAAATGGACTGTTCACTGGGCATACTGCCTAAACTTCACAAGCTGATGTTACATCTCAACAGATTAAATATGGATGAAAATGTGTCATCCTAATGAGCAACAACATGACATAACCTAACTTTACATGGCCTCAATAATATTTGCAGAACATTTGATCAATTTGATCTTTTCCAGGTGTTTTCCATGACTGGGAAACTAGTGTGCACATTTCCAGGATGCGTGAAGACCCTGTACTAAGTTTACTTGGGCTGTAATGAATTATTTCTTTATAAAGCTGAACGCTTATCTCCTCAGAGTGAACCTGATCACAGGTCAGAGATGATATGAGGAGGTGATGCTGCTCCTACCTTGGAGGCCAGCTCCTTACAGGGCACCTCCTTCTTCAGAAAGAGTCCTGGCACAGCCTCCACCACTGGGAAACTGTACACATACTGGAGAACCACCAGCAGGTTGCCATAGGCGACCAGCCATGGTGATGACATCATTGTGTAGTGGCGTCGATTTCTTAGCATCCAGAGAGTGCATGACCACAGGAGCAGAACACATGTCAGCCATGAGACATATGTAATCGACCACGCCTAGGAAAACACACACACCACACACACACACACACACACAGATTTATTTAGGCACACCCTGTGGTTAGCATATGTGTTCATTGTGTGTGTGTGTGTCTTTACGCATGCTGAATAATCCAGGTAAAATTGAATCAGTTCATCTGGACACAACGTTTATTTGGAGAAATGTTTCATCATCATCTGAGTGACCTCTTCAGTCTCACCTGACTGCATACAGAAAACAGTGATCAGTTTCATATGAAAATTTGCATATGAAACCGATCGTCGGGTTGGGTCGTTATGCCACTGTATTGGTTATAAGGGTGGGGACACCTGCAGCCACTGTATTGTTTATAAGGGTGGGGACACCTGCAGCCACTGTATTGGTTATAAGGGTGGGGACACCTGCAGCCACTGTATTGTTTATAAGGGTGGGGACACCTGCAGTGACTGTATTGTTTATAAGGGTGGGACACCTGCAGCCACTGTATTGTTTATAAGGGTGGGGCACCTGCAGCCACTGTATTGTTTATAAGGGTGGGGGTACCTGCAGTCACTGTATTGTTTATAAGGGTGGGGACACCTGCAGTCACTGTATTGTTTATAAGGGTGGGACACCTGCAGCCACTGTATTGTTTATAAGGGTGGGGCACCTGCAGCCACTGTATTGGTTATAAGGGTGGGGACACCTGCAGCCACTGTATTGTTTATACGGGTGGGGACACCTGCAGCCACTGTATTGGTTATAAGGGTGGGGACACCTGCAGTCACTGTATTGCTTATAAGGGTGGGGCACCTGCAGTCACTGTATTGGTTATAAGGGTGGGGACACCTGCAGTCACTGTATTGTTTATAAGGGTGGGGACACCTGCAGTGACTGTATTGTTTATAAGGGTGGGACACCTGCAGTCACTGTATTGGTTATAAGGGTGGGGACACCTGCAGTCACTGTATTGTTTATAAGGGTGGGGACACCTGCAGTGACTGTATTGTTTATAAGGGTGGGACACCTGCAGTTGCTGTATTGGTTATAAGGGTGGAGACACCTGCAGTCACTGTATTGGTTATAAGGGTGGGACACCTGCAGTCCCTGTATTGGTTATAAGGGTGGGGACACCTGCAGTCACTGTATTGTTTATAAGGGTGGGGACACCTGCAGTCACTGTATTGGTTATAAGGGTGGGGACACCTGCAGTCACTGTATTGTTTATAAGGGTGGAGACACCTGCAGTCACTGTATTGGTTATAAGGGTGGGGACACCTGCAGTCACTGTATTGGTTATAAGGGTGGGGACACCTGCAGTCAGGTGAGACTGAAGAGGTCACGTAGATGATGATGAAACTTATCTATCAATCAACGTTGTGTCCAGATGAACTGCTTCACCTTCCTTGGATTCTGTGATAGTGTTAATGTGTGTGTGTGCGTGTGTGTGTGTGTGTGTGTGTGTGTGTACCTCACCATCATAGAAATCAGTGCACAGATGTAACTTTGTTTGAGGAGGATGCTGAAGGCGACACATGCTCCATTCTCCTTCCATCTCCCCTCCTCCTGCCAGTCTCCCCCACAGCTGTCTGACTGGAAGACACTGCTCCCTCCCCCATCTGAGAGGAGAGAAGTGTAGAGAGGAGGAAGGAGGAGAGGAGGAGAGAAACAATTACTAAGCAAGGTCTGCTCTGCTCCAGGGCTTCAACTACTAACCTTCAGCATGAGGAACAAACCTGATTGGCTGAGAGAGTAGTGGGGTTGGGAGTAGCGATCCAATCTGAGTGGGGTGTTCTTTGTGGGTGGGGATATGGAGAAATGAGCAGCACTGTCACTGGTGGAAGCCAACACCTAGGATCCAATCAAAACTATACTTAAAAAAAATATAAACACAGCAGTCAAAACACTTCAGAGATTTAATTGATTAGAATGTCCATCCATCCATCATCCAAACCACTTATCCTGCTCTCAGGGTCACAGGAATGCTGGAGCCTATCCTAGCAGTCATTGGGTGGTAGGCGGCGAGACACCCTGGAAAGGCTTCCAGGCCATAATAAAGGAAAATCAATCAACTTCAAAGACGCATTAGACACTTATCTATTAGTTTCAATAGCTTCCGGGATACAGATATGGCTCTGTAGGCAACGAATACCATCAAAACAAGGTATGGTGGTGGTACAGAACTCACTCATTTGTATCTGCTGTCACCACTATTTGCCTGGCTCAGCACAGCATACACCCCTTTCTCATAGAGTTGATCAGAGTATCGATTTGGACCTGTGCAATGCTGTCCCACTCCTCTACAACAGCTCTGCCAAGTTCCCGAATCATGGTGAGAACCAGAATACACTCTCGTATGTGCCATTCCAGAGCACCCTAAAGATGCTTAATGGATGACGTGTGGTGAGTATGCAGGCCATGGAAGAACTGGGACATTTTGAGCTAACAAAAATTGTGTGGAGATCCTGGTAATATGGGGCTGCACATTGTCTTGCTGAAACATGAGTTTATGGCAGCGGATGAATGGCATGACAAGGGGCATCAGGATCTCATCACAGTATGTCTGTGCATTCAAATTGGCATTGATTAAATGCACTCGTGTTTGTTATCCATAGGATATGCCAGCCCATACCAGAAGCCCACCACCAACATGGCCATTCCGTTGTCTGCTATTGCCATCAGCATTTTGCTCACCCACATGATGCTATACACCATGTCTGCCATCTCGCCAGTACAGCTGAAACCAGGTTTAATCTGTGAAGAGGACTGTCTGCCATCTCCCCAGTATAGCTGAAACTGGGATTCATCTGTAGAGAGGACAGTCTGCCATCTTGCTGGTCCAGCTGAAACTGGGATTCATCTGTAAAGAGGACTGTCTGTCATCTCCCTGGTACAGCTGAAACTGGGATTCATCTGTAAAGAGGACTGTCTGCCATCTCCCTGGTACAGCTGAAACTGGGATTCATCTGTAAAGAGGACTGTCTGTCATCTCCCTGATACAGCTGAAATGGGGAGTCATCTGTAAAGAGGACTGTCTGTCATCTCTCTGGTATAGCTGAAACTGGGAGTCATCTGTAACAAGGACTATCTGCCATCTCTCTGGTACAGCTGAAACTGGGATTCATCTGTAAAGAGGACTGTCTGTCACCTCCCTGGTATAGCTGAAACTGGGAGTCATCTGTAACAAGGACTATCTGCCATCTCTCTGGTACAGCTGAAACTGGGATTCATCTGTAAAGAGGATTGTCTGTCATCTCCCTGGTATAGCTGAAACTGGGAGTCATCTGTAACGAGGGTTGTCTGTCATCTCCCTGGTACAGCTGAAACTGGGATTCATCTGTAACGAGGGTTGTCTGTCATCTCCCTGGTACAGCTGAAACTGGGATTCATCTGTAAAGAGGACTGTCTGCCATCTCCCTGGTACAGCTGAAACTGGGATTCATCTGTAAAGAGGACTGTCTGTCATCTCCCTGATACAGCTGAAATGGGGAGTCATCTGTAAAGAGGACTGTCTGTCATCTCTCTGGTATAGCTGAAACTGGGAGTCATCTGTAACAAGGACTATCTGCCATCTCTCTGGTACAGCTGAAACTGGGATTCATCTGTAAAGAGGACTGTCTGTCACCTCCCTGGTATAGCTGAAACTGGGAGTCATCTGTAACAAGGACTATCTGCCATCTCTCTGGTACAGCTGAAACTGGGATTCATCTGTAAAGAGGATTGTCTGTCATCTCCCTGGTATAGCTGAAACTGGGAGTCATCTGTAACGAGGGTTGTCTGTCATCTCCCTGGTACAGCTGAAACTGGGATTCATCTGTAACGAGGGTTGTCTGTCATCTCCCTGGTACAGCTGAAACTGGGATTCATCTGTAAAGAGGACTGTCTGCCATCTCCCTGGTACAGCTGAAACTGGGATTCATCTGTAAAGAGGACTGTCTGTCATCTCCCTGATACAGCTGAAATGGGGAGTCATCTGTAAAGAGGACTGTCTGTCATCTCTCTGGTATAGCTGAAACTGGGAGTCATCTGTAACAAGGACTATCTGCCATCTCTCTGGTACAGCTGAAACTGGGATTCATCTGTAAAGAGGATTGTCTGTCATCTCCCTGGTATAGCTGAAACTGGGAGTCATCTGTAACGAGGGTTGTCTGTCATCTCCCTGGTACAGCTGAAACTGGGATTCATCTGTAACGAGGGTTGTCTGTCATCTCCCTGGTACAGCTGAAACGGGGAGTCATCTGTAACGAGGACTGTCTGCCATCTCCCTGGTACAGCTGAAATCGGGAGTCATCTGTAACGAGGGTTGTCTGTCATCTCCCTGGTACTATGCAATTGTGCGGTTTTTTTAGCTTGAAACAGCTCTGACACAGTTTTCTACAGTTTTCGGCTCTTCTCGGTTTCAATGACCCGATCTGCAGTTTTCTTTTTATGGACGTTTGTCTGCAAATGCTTGTCGCAACTTGCTTTTCGAGTGTAGTCCACCGGGATGTTACACACTGAGCAAAATAACAAACCACCACTGACATGAAACGTTTTTTCTGGGTATTGTACGGATCGTGCTTTAGCGGAGGTCTTTGCAGTTTTACTCATTTTTAAGTTTTTGATCGGACCGTGACTAACGTTAGCTGTTCATTCATTCGCTCTTCTAACGTAACCATGGGAACGTAACATTACACTGTAAACTTCCGCTAATTGGGACAATCTATGGGTTGGAGTGTAGGTCAAAATGTACAATGCTAGGCTATATGCTGTTCAGAAGTGATGGTTAAAATGCTTAGTGCCTATACAGATCACACTGTAGGCTATGTTAAGATTGACAGTTAGGCTACCATTCAAAACAAATCACGGAAAGCACTAAAAACTGGGGAAATCGCGGACATGGCAAAAAAATGGCGAGAATCACGGAATCTGTGACACCCACGACTTCCGTGACAAACACCCAGCCTTAATTATTGCTCTGCCTTCAACACTATCATCCCTGCCAAACTAACCACCAAACTCCTCTCCCTTGGCCTCAACCCCTCCCTCTGTAACTGGACCCTGGACTTCCTGACCAACAGACCTCAGTCTGTTAGGTTAGGTGACCACTCCTCCTCCACCCTGACCCTCAGCACAGGTGCCCCTCAAGGCTGTGTTCTGAGCCCCCTCCTTTTCTCCCTCTTCACCCACGACTGCCTGCCAACTCACCCCTCAAATGTTATAGTTAACTTTGCAGATGACACCACAGTCATTGGCCGTATCACCAAAAATGACAAGATGGCCTACAGAGACGAGATTCAACACCTCACATCATGGTGTACTACCAATAATCTTGTCCTCAATGTGCAGAAGACAAAGGAGCTGATTGTGGACTTCAGGAGGTCTAGAAGCTGCAACCACTCCCCCATACACATCAATGGGGTGGAAGTGGAGCGTGTTTCCAGCTTTAAATTCCTTGAAGTCCACATCAGCGAGGAACTTACCTTGACCAGAAAGTTCTGCAGTGGGTCGTCAAGGCGGCCCAGCATATCACCGGTACCCAGCTCCCAGCCATAAAAGACATTTATCACAAATGCTGCCTTCGAAGGGGTCTCAGCATCAGCAGAGATCCCACCCACCCCAACCATGGACTGTTCTCCCCCCTGTGCTCTGGGAGGCGCTACAGGAGCCTCAGAGCCTGCACTACCAGGCTCAAAAACAGTTTCTTTCCACAGGCTGTTGCCCACCTGAACCTGGCTACCCACTGAATGTCTGTAGATAATATTAAATATGTTGTACTCCAGCTCTTTTTTTAACTTATTTTTAGCTTTTGGTCTTCATGTGTGTATATCTTATACTGTGTTTGCTGTGTTTGTGTGTGTCTGTCTTGCACTGTTTGGTGAAGCCACAGCCCTCATTTCATTTTTAACATGTACCTTCACATTGTTTCTAATGACAATAAATTGAATTGAATTGAATTGAATGTTTTTGTCCTTACTGAGAGTCATGAGAGCTTTCCTCTCATCTCTACCGATGTTGGGTGGTGGCGGCTTCACATTGATGAGGCAGGCTGAAACTTTCATCACAGTTGCTCCACTTCTGGGTCCACAATGTTGATTTTTCAGATCACTGATTCTATGGCTGTGATCAGTTCCACTAGTGGGATTTGCCTCAGTGTGACAACAAAATTCAACCCCCTAGCAAGGATGTCTTGCGCCGCTTGGGTGAGTTGTCAGTTGGATAGATTCTTCACCCACTTGTCCACATCACCAGCATGTGTCCAGTGTCTGTCTGCCTTTGAGGGTGTCGTCCATTGTCTGCCGGTGTCTCTGGCATACAGCAAGTTGGTTGAACTTCTTTTGCTGCCTGGTTTTTACTTTTTGTGTTGAGACAAGCCTTATCCATGAACTCAATCACACGTTGGAAAGTGGTCTCATCTAGACGTGGCATGAGTGTCTGTTGGATCTGCTCCACTTTGGCCTTCAAAGCATCGATGGTAAAATTAGTTTGTCTCACCCATTCATTTAACAGCTGGCTCTGTGCCTTCAGGCGGATCTTGTTAGCTCAGTGGCCCTTGACCGAAGATTTTATTTGCAGGCTCTTATGTAGGTGTAATCCTGCTCTGTCTGAATCTGAGGTTGAATCTCAGGTGGTTCCAGTAGTCTACCATCTTACATTCTCTTTGCCCATACTCACATACAAGTTTAAGGCAATCCTCGCCAAAATGAGTCAAAATGTCTTGATGCATACTTAACAGTCCAGGTAAGAAAATCCCGGAAGGTTGAATCAGGTCATCTGGACACAACGTTTATTGACAGAAACGTTTCATCATCATCTAAGTGACCTCTTCAGTCTCACCTGACTGCAGCTACCCCACCCTTATAAACAACACAGTGACTACAGGTGTCCCCACCCTTATAAACAATACAGTGACTGCAGGTGTCCCCACCCTTATAAACAATACAGTGACTGCAGCTACCCCACCCTTATAAACAATACAGTGACTGCAGGTGTCTCCACCCTTATAAACAATACAGTGACTGCAGGTGTCCCCACCCTTATAGACAATACAGTGACTGCAGGTGTCCCCACCCTTATAAACAATACAGTGACTGCAGCTACCCCACCCTTATAAACAACACAGTGACTACAGGTGTCTCCACCCTTATAAACAATACAGTGACTGCAGGTGTCCCCACCCTTATAGACAATACAGTGACTGCAGGTGTCCCCACCCTTATAAACAATACAGTGACTGCAGGTGTCCCCACCCTTATAGACAATACTGTGACTGCAGGTGTCCCCACCCTTATAAACAATACAGTGACTGCAGGTGTCCCCACCCTTATAAACAATACAGTGACTGCAGGTGTCCCCACCCTTATAGACAATACAGTGACTGCAGGTGTCCCCACCCTTATAAACAATACAGTGACTGCAGGTGTCCCCACCCTTATAAACAATAGTGACTGCAGGTGTCCCCACCCTTATAAACAATACAGTGACTGCAGGTACCCCACCCTTATAAACAATACACTGGCATAACGACCCAAACCAATGACCAGTTTCATATGCAAATATGGGTGTGATCATTAACTGGAGTTACAATGGCCATGTGTACTATTCACAGAGGATTGGGGAATAGTTGCAATCATTGTAAAACAGCGACAGATTAGTTAAGTTAAATGTAAATAAATTAGTGCTCAATATGTGTGCGCAAAAGTGTGTGTGTGTGTGTGTGTGTGTGTGCGTGTGTGTTATTACCTCTGACTCCCTCCAGAGCTGTCTCCTCCTATCAGCTGTGATGTTCCCTTGAACAGGTGACTCGTCTCCTTCTTCACTCTCTCCTTGTTCACATACCTGTGAGACAGAAAAATGTGTTTGTGTGTGTTTGTGTGTGTTTAGATTTCTATACGTAAATGAGTGTACGTATACCTGTTTCCTACACAGTGTAGCTACAGTGTAATAAAGCCCCAGCAGGACAAGCGGGTTGGTGTAGTGATACCAGCTCAGTGCATTATTCACCATCAACCTCCAAGGGGCAGCACAGTCTGCAGACACCATGGACACCATGCCAAAGAGACTGGAAGAGAGAGAGAGAGAGAGAAACAAAGAGACAGAAAGATGGAGAGAATGACGCAGGGCAGAAACACAAAAACACCTTTAGGATGTTACAGAAAGTTGAATCAGCCCATCTGGACACAACATGAACAATGAAATGATGTTCACCAGTCCTCTGTCAGCTGGTGATGACACCTCCTGATCCCTTAACTACCAGTCCTCTGTCAGTTGGTGATGACCCCTCCTGATCACTTACCAGCTAACAGTGTCTGTCAGCTGGTGATGACACCTCCTGATCACTTAACTACCAGTCACTGTCAGCTGGTGATGACACCTCCTGATCACTGAACTACCAGTCACTGTCAGCTGGTGATGACACCTCCTGATCACTTAACTACCAGTCCTCTGTCAGTTGGTGATGACACCTCCTGATCACTTAACTACCAGTCCTCTGTCAGTTGGTGATGACACCTCCTGATCACTTAACTACCAGTCACTGTCAGCTGGCGATGACACCTCCTGATCACTTAACTACCAGTCATTGTCAGCTGGTGATGACACCTCCTGATCACTTAACTACCAGTCCTCTGTCAGTTGGTGATGACACCTCCTGATCACTTAACTACCAGTCCTCTGTCAGTTGGTGATGACACCTCCTGATCACTTAACTACCAGCCACTGTCATCTGGTAATAATAATAATAATAATGTTAACAATAATAATAATAAATTAAACTTATAGAGCACTTTTCTAACACTCAAATTTGCTTTACAATAAACGGGGTGAAACAAGACAACAGGTAAACATAGCACATACATACAGGGGTGGATGGGAAGGGGAGCTATGAGAGGGAGAAGCGGCAGCCACACATACGACACCAGCAATACTCTCTGACTTAGACAGATACAAAAGGGGAAGAAAAACAAACATCATAAATCACGTAAATCACAGATGAAAGCAAGTCTGAAGAGGTGAGTCCTGATTAATGACTTGAATGTGGGCAGATTGCAGCAGTGTCTGATGTGCTTGGGGAGGGAGTTCCAAGAGGAGGGGGCAGCAGATCGAGTGCTCGGTCATTAGTCTGCCTCAGATTAAGGGTGGATGAGAGGACGGGGGGAGGGGGCACAAGAAGACAACAGAGAAGAGGTGTGTCTTGAGATGGGATTGGAAGAGTGGGAGGTATTCTGAGTCTCTAATGATTTGGAGGAGTGAGTTCCAGAGCCTGGGAGCTGCCCTGGAGAAGGCTCGGTCACCAAAGCCACGGAGGTTAAAATAGGGGGTAGAGAGAAGGGAGGTTGAGGTGGATCTGAGTGGGTTGGTAGGGCGAGAGGATGTCGGTGAGGAATCTGGGTGTGATCCTGGATGACCAACTGTTGTTTGCTGCAAATGTTGCATCGGTTGCTCGCTCCTGCAGATTTCTCCTCGAAAACATCAGGAGGATTCGCCAATTCCTCACCGATGAGATGGCACAGGTGCTCATCCAGGCTCTGGTCATCTCCCGGCTGGACTACAGCAACTCCCTCCTTGCTGGTGCCTCGGCGTCAGCCATCAGACTTCTGGAGCTTGTTCAGAAAGCTGCAGCCCGTCTGGTGTTCAACCGCCCTAAGTTCTCCCACACACCTCCCCTTCTCATGTCCCTTCACTGGCTCCCAGTAGCTGCTCGCATCCAGTTTAAGACTCTGGTGCTAGCCAACAGGGCAGTGAAAGGAACAGCTCCTTCCTATCTCCAGGCCATGGTCAAGCCCTACACCCCCGCCCGACTACTTCGCTCTGCTGCCTCGGGACGCCTGGTTGCCCCGTTCCTCAGAGGCCCCTGCTGCCGATCGATCCGGTCACGGCTCTTTTCTGTCCTGGCCCCACAGTGGTGGAATGAACTCCCCACTGATGTCAGGACAGCGGAGTCACTGCCCGTCTTTCACCGCAGGTTGAAAACTCACCTCTTTAAGAACTACTACCCTGTTGCTTGTTCTTAGCACTTATTGTATTCACTCATTTAAAAAAAATCTCTTTCTTGCGCTTTTACTTTAGCACTGGTTTTGCTCTTAGATGCTTGTTTAGATGCCCTTATGACCGCTGATGACTAGTAGTTCTCCTGATTTCCTCCGTTAAATGCACTTATTGTAAGTCGCTTTGGTAGCCAGTGGAGGTCTTTTAGGAATGGGATTATGTGGTGCAAGGATTTGGTGAAAGTTAAAAGTCGGGCAGATGCGTTCTGGACCAATTGGAGTCTCTTGATAGAGCTAGCACTGATGCCATAGAGGAGTGAGTTGCAGTAATCGAGGTGGGGGGAGATGATGGCATGGATCAGTGTCTCAGCAGCAGGGCATGTGAAAGAGGGTCTTATTTTTGCAATGTTGCGAAGGTGGTAGATGGAGGATTTGACCATTTGGCAGATATGAGGCTCAAGGGAGAGGGTGGGATCAAGGATCACACCAAGGTCGCATGCCTGGGAGGAAGGGGAGACAGTAGCGCAATCAATTGTGAGTGTGAGGTTGTGCGAGGTTGGCTGAGAGTAGACTTAGAGCCAATGAAGAGGAGTTCAGTTTTGTCGCTGTTGAGTTTGAGGAGGCTTTGCTGCATACAGACTTTAATTGCAGACAGACAGGAGTCGATGTGAGAAGAGGGGAGGATTGTGAGGGGATTTGGTGCTGAGGTATATCTGGGTGTAATCAGCATAACAGTGGAAGTCCAGGTTGAAATGGCGGTGAATCTGACCAAGAGGGAGGATGTAGATGATGAAAACGAGTGGGCCGAGTACAGAACCTTGGGGAACACCTTGTGTGACTGTGGATGGAACAGAGGAGTGGTTGTGAAATGAGATGAAGTGTGACCTGTTGGAGAGGTTGGACTGTAGCCAGCTGAGTACGGTGCCGTCAATACCGACATCTTTCAATCTGGTGAGCAGAATGTTGTGGCTCACAGTATCGAAGGCTGCACTCAGGTCGAGGAGGATGAGGATGTTAAGGGCTCCAGTATCAGCAGAGGTGAGGAGGTCATTGAGTACTTTAAGGAGTACAGTTTCAGTACTGTGGAGTGGGCAACAACCAGACTGGAGGGGTTCGAGTAGGTTGTTGGAGTGTAGGTAGGTTTGGAGTTGTGTTGCGACAATGCGTTCCAGGGTTTTTGAGAGGAAGGGGAGGTTGGAAATTGGCAGGTAGTGGTTGAGGCAGGATGGATCAAGACCATGTTTCTTGAGAATTGGGGTGACAGCGGCAGTTTTGAAGGCAGAGGGGACAATTCCATGGGACAGTGAGGACACACATATGCACACGCACACACATATGTATATGTGTGTGCGTGTTTCTGTGTGTGTATGTATGTATGTGTGTGTATGTATACGTGTGTGTATATGTGTGTGTGTGTATATGTGTGTGTATGTATATGTGTGTATGTCTTTGTATGTGTGTGTATGTATATGTATGTATGTATGTGTGTGTGTGTGTGTGTGTACCTGGCGTAGGTGTCGTTGGGGGGGATGTACTCCTGCAGGGAGGGCAGTTGGTAGCAGTAGAGGAGAAGGAAGTGACCGGCAGAGTAAAGCAGTGTGTGTGTGTGTGTGTGTGTGTGTGTGTGTGTGTGTGTGTGTGAGTGTGTGTGTGTGTGTGTGTGTGTGTGTGTACCTGGCGTAGGTGTCGTTGGGGGGGATGTACTCCTGCAGGGAGGGCAGTTGGTAGCAGTAGAGGAGAAGGAAGTGACCGGCAGAGTAAAGCAGTGTGTGTGTGTGTGTGTGTGTGTGTGTGTGTGTGTGTGTGTGTGTGTGTGTGTGTGTGTGTGTGTGAGTGTGTGTGTGTGTGTACCTGGCGTAGGTGTCGTTGGGGGGGATGTACTCCTGCAGGGAGGGCAGTTGGTAGCAGTAGAGGAGAAGGAAGTGACCGGCAGAGTAAAGCAGTGTGTGTGTGTGTGTGTGTGTGTGTGTGTGAGTGTGTGTGTGTGTGTGTGTGTACCTGGCGTAGGTGTCGTTGGGGGGGATGTACTCCTGCAGGGAGGGCAGTTGGTAGCAGTAGAGGAGAAGGAAGTGACCGGCAGAGTAAAGCAGTGTGTGTGTGTGTGTGTGTGTGTGTGTGTGTGTGTGTGTGTGTGTGTGAGTGTGTGTGTGTGTGTGTGTGTGTGTACCTGGCGTAGGTGTCGTTGGGGGGGATGTACTCCTGCAGGGAGGGCAGTTGGTAGCAGTAGAGGAGAAGGAAGTGACCGGCAGAGTAAAGCAGTGTGTGTGTGTGTGTGTGTGTGTGAGTGTGTGTGTGTGTGTGTGTGTGTGTGTGTGTGTGTGTGTGTGTGTGTGTGTGTGTGTGTGTGTGTGTGTGTGTGTGTGTGTGTGTGTACCTGGCGTAGGTGTCGTTGGGGGGGATGTACTCCTGCAGGGAGGGCAGTTGGTAGCAGTAGAGGAGAAGGAAGTGACCGGCAGAGTAAAGCAGTGTGTGTGTGTGTGTGTGTGTGTGTGAGTGTGTGTGTGTGTGTGTGTGTGTGTGTGTGTGTGTGAGTGTGTGAGTGTGTGTACCTGGCGTAGGTGTCGTTGGGGGGAATGTACTCCTGCAGGGAGGGCAGTTGGTAGCAGTAGAGGAGAAGGAAGTGACCGGCAGAGTAAAGCAGTGTGTGTGTGTGTGTGTGTGTGTGTGTGTGTGTGTGTGTGTGTGTGTGTGTGTGTGTGTGTGTGTGTGTGTGTGTGTGTACCTGGCGTAGGTGTCGTTGGGGGGGATGTACTCCTGCAGGGAGGGCAGTTGGTAGCAGTAGAGGAGAAGGAAGTGACCGGCAGAGTAAAGCAGTGTGTGTGTGTGTGTGAGTGTGTGTGTGTGTGTGTGTGTGTGTGTGTGTGTGTGTGTGTGTGTGTGTGTGTGTGTGTGTGTGTGTGTGTGTGTGTGTGTGTGTGTGTGTGTGTACCTGGCGTAGGTGTCGTTGGGGGGGATGTACTCCTGCAGGGAGGGCAGTTGGTAGCAGTAGAGGAGAAGGAAGTGACCGGCAGAGTAAAGCAGTGTGTGTGTGTGTGTGTGTGTGTGTGTGTGTGTGTGTGTGTGTGTGTGTGTGTGTGTGTGTGTGTGTGTACCTGGCGTAGGTGTCGTTGGGGGGGATGTACTCCTGCAGGGAGGGCAGTTGGTAGCAGTAGAGGAGAAGGAAGTGACCGGCAGAGTAAAGCAGTGTGTGTGTGTGTGTGTGTGTGTGTGTGTGTGTGTGTGTGTGTGTGTGTGTGTGTGTGTGAGTGTGTGTACCTGGCGTAGGTGTCGTTGGGGGGGATGTACTCCTGCAGGGAGGGCAGTTGGTAGCAGTAGAGGAGAAGGAAGTGACCGGCAGAGTAAAGCAGTGTGTGTGTGTGAGTGTGTGTGTGAGTGTGTGTGTGTGTGTGTGTGTGTGTGTGTGTACCTGGCGTAGGTGTCGTTGGGGGGGATGTACTCCTGCAGGGAGGGCAGTTGGTAGCAGTAGAGGAGAAGGAAGTGACCGGCAGAGTAAAGCAGTGTGTGTGTGTGTGTGTGTGTGTGTGTGTGTGTGTGTGTGTGAGTGTGTGTGTGTGTGTGTGTGAGTGTGTGTGTGTGTGTGAGTGTGTGTGTGTGTGTGTGTGTGTGTGTGTGTGTGTGTGTACCTGGCGTAGGTGTCGTTGGGGGGGGATGTACTCCTGCAGGGAGGGCAGTTGGTAGCAGTAGAGGAGAAGGAAGTGACCGGCAGAGTAAAGCAGTGTGTGTGTGTGTGTGTGTGTGTGTGTGTCTGTGTGTGTGTGAGTGTGTGTGTGTGTGTGTGTGTGTGTGTACCTGGCGTAGGTGTCGTTGGGGGGGATGTACTCCTGCAGGGAGGGCAGTTGGTAGCAGTAGAGGAGAAGGAAGTGACCGGCAGAGTAAAGCAGTGTGTGTGTGTGTGTGTGTGTGTGTGTGTGTGTGTGTGTGTGTGTGTGTGTGTGAGTGTGTGTGTGTGTGTGTGTGTGTGTGTGAGTGTGTGTACCTGGCGTAGGTGTCGTTGGGGGGGATGTACTCCTGCAGGGAGGGCAGTTGGTAGCAGTAGAGGAGAAGGAAGTGACCGGCAGAGTAAAGCAGTGTGTGTGTGTGTGTGTGTGTGTGTGTGTGTGTGTGTGTGTGTGTGTGTGTGTGTGTGTGTGTGTGTGTGTGTGTACCTGGCGTAGGTGTCGTTGGGGGGGATGTACTCCTGCAGGGAGGGCAGTTGGTAGCAGTAGAGGAGAAGGAAGTGACCGGCAGAGTAAAGCAGTGTGTGTGTGTGTGTGTGTGTGTGTGTGTGTGTGTGTGTGTGTGTGTGTGTGTGTGTGTGTGTGAGTGTGTGTGTGTGTGTGTGTGTGTGTGTGTGTGTGTGAGTGTGTGTGTGTGTGTGTGTGTGTGTACCTGGCGTAGGTGTCGTTGGGGGGGATGTACTCCTGCAGGGAGGGCAGTTGGTAGCAGTAGAGGAGAAGGAAGTGACCGGCAGAGTAAAGCAGTGTGTGTGTGTGTGTGTGTGTGTGTGTGTGTGTGTGTGTGTGTGTGTGTGTGTGTGTGTGTACCTGGCGTAGGTGTCGTTGGGGGGGATGTACTCCTGCAGGGAGGGCAGTTGGTAGCAGTAGAGGAGAAGGAAGTGACCGGCAGAGTAAAGCAGTGTGTGTGTGTGTGTGTGTGTGTGTGTGTGTGTGTGTGTGTGTGTGTGTGTGTGTGTGTGTGTGTGTGAGTGTGTGTACCTGGCGTAGGTGTCGTTGGGGGGGGATGTACTCCTGCAGGGAGGGCAGTTGGTAGCAGTAGAGGAGAAGGAAGTGACCGGCAGAGTAAAGCAGTGTGTGTGTGTGAGTGTGTGTGTGAGTGTGTGTGTGTGTGTGTGTGTGTGTGTGTGTACCTGGCGTAGGTGTCGTTGGGGGGGATGTACTCCTGCAGGGAGGGCAGTTGGTAGCAGTAGAGGAGAAGGAAGTGACCGGCAGAGTAAAGCAGTGTGTGTGTGTGTGTGTGTGTGTGTGTGTGTGTGTGTGTGTGTGTGTGTGTGTGTGTGTGAGTGTGTGTGTGTGTGTGTGTGTGTACCTGGCGTAGGTGTCGTTGGGGGGGATGTACTCCTGCAGGGAGGGCAGTTGGTAGCAGTAGAGGAGAAGGAAGTGACCGGCAGAGTAAAGCAGTGTGTGTGTGTGTGTGTGTGTGTGTGTGTGTGTGTGTGTGTGTGTGTACCTGGCGTAGGTGTCGTTGGGGGGGATGTACTCCTGCAGGGAGGGCAGTTGGTAGCAGTAGAGGAGAAGGAAGTGACCGGCAGAGTAAAGCAGTGTGTGTGTGTGTGTGTGTGTGTGTGTGTGTGTGTGTGTGTGTGTGTGTGTGTGAGTGTGTGTGTGTGTGTGTGTGAGTGTGTGTGTGTGTGTGAGTGTGTGTGTGTGTGTGTGTGTGTGTGTGTGTGTGTGTGTGTACCTGGCGTAGGTGTCGTTGGGGGGGGGATGTACTCCTGCAGGGAGGGCAGTTGGTAGCAGTAGAGGAGAAGGAAGTGACCGGCAGAGTAAAGCAGTGTGTGTGTGTGTGTGTGTGTGTGTGTGTGTGTGTGTGTGTGTGTGTGTGTGTGTGTGAGTGTGTGTACCTGGCGTAGGTGTCGTTGGGGGGGATGTACTCCTGCAGGGAGGGCAGTTGGTAGCAGTAGAGGAGAAGGAAGTGACCGGCAGAGTAAAGCAGTGTGTGTGTGTGTGTGTGTGTGTGTGTGTGTGTGTGTGTGTGTGTGTGTGTGTGTGAGTGTGTGTGTGTGTGTGTGTGTACCTGGCGTAGGTGTCGTTGGGGGGGATGTACTCCTGCAGGGAGGGCAGTTGGTAGCAGTAGAGGAGAAGGAAGTGACCGGCAGAGTAAAGCAGTGTGTGTGTGTGTGTGTGTGTGTGTGTGTGTGTGTGTGTGTGTGTGTGTGTGTGAGTGTGTGTACCTGGCGTAGGTGTCGTTGGGGGGGATGTACTCCTGCAGGGAGGGCAGTTGGTAGCAGTAGAGGAGAAGGAAGTGACCGGCAGAGTAAAGCAGTGTGTGTGTGTGTGTGTGTGTGTGTGTGTGTGTGTGTGTGTGTGTGTGTGTGTGTGTGTGTGAGTGTGTGTACCTGGCGTAGGTGTCGTTGGGGGGGATGTA
>NC_079229.1:39623159-39695659 GCF_029633865.1 Lampris incognitus | reverse complement strand
TCACAACGTCTAGAGAAGTGAAGAAGACTCTCCAGGATGTAGGCGCATCATTATCCAAGTCTAGCATGAAGAGAAGACTTCACGAGAGCAAACACAGAGGGTTCACCACAAGGTGCAAACCATTCATAAGCCTCAAGAATAGAAAGGCCAGATTAGAGTTTGCCAAAACACATCTAAAAAAGCCAGCCCAGTTCTGGAACAGCATCCTTTGGACAGATGAAACTAAGATCAAGCTGTACCAGACTGATGGGAAGAGAAAAGTATGGAGAAGGCGTGGGACGGCTCATGAGCCGAAGCGCACCACATCATCTGTGAAACACGGTGGAGGCAGTGTGACGGCATGGACATGCACAGCTTCCAATGGCACCGGGTCACTAGTGTTTACTGATGACGAGACGGAAGACGGAAGCATCCGCATGAATTCTGAAGTCTACAGGAACATTCTGTCTGCTCACATTCAGCCAAATTCAGCAAGGTTGATTGGACGGCGCTTCACAGTACAGATGGACAATGACCCGAAACATACTGCGAAAGCAACCCAGGAGTTTTCCAAGGCAAAGAAGTGGAATATTCTACAATGGCCAGTCAGTCACCTCATCTCAATCCCATCAAGCATGCGTTCCACAAAGGAGGAAACCCAGCGTTTGGTGATGTCCATGGGGTCCAGACTTCAGGCAGTCATCGCCTGCAAAGGATTCTCAACAAAGTATTAAGAATGAACATTTTATTTATGACTATATTCATTTGTCCACTTACTTTATGTCCCTTGAAATGAGGGGACTATGTATGGAAATGGTTGCAATTCCTAAACCCTTCCTCCACTTTTGATGTAAATACCCTCAAATTAAAGCTGAAAGTCTGCACTTCAATTGCATCTCGGTTATTTCATTTCAAAGCCATTGTGGTAGCGTACAGGGCCAAAGTTATGAAAATTGTGTCACTGTCCAAATATTTCCAGACCTGACTGTATATAATGTATATAACGTTACGCAAAGTAAATAATGTAATGTAAAGTATATAATATAATGTATATAATGTATACAACGTAAAGCGTATAATGTAATCTAATTATATAATGTAATGTCTATAATGCATAAATCGAAATGTTTGTAACGCAATTTAATGTATACAATGTAAAGTATGAAATGCAGCATATATTTATAAAAACGCAATGTATGTAAGGCATATAAAGTAATGCGTATGCGATGTATATAATGTAAAGTATATAACACAATGTATATCATGTATTTAATGTATATAGGTTTAATGTATATAATATGTGTATAGTAATGTTTATAAAGTAAATGTACATATAATAATATAATGTAACTGTATGTACTGTAATGCAATGAAAATGTTTTTGAAGGGTATGTAATGTAATGCAATGTCATGTCATGTCATATAAAGCACAAACATTGTAATCTCTGTCTAATAAATATGAATTCTACTATTTCAATGATTTACTATACAGAACAATGTATGTCATTTCTATTTCATCTATATCAAAATCAGAATCAACCTTACTGGCCAAGTTTACTTCTGCATACGAGGAATCTGACTCTGGTGTACAGCAGCTTCTAGTACTTACACATAGCACTCACACAAACAAAAGAAATAAATGGAATAATAAATAGACTACTGGAGGTAAGTATGTATGTACAACATACATAGAGTTTTGTTATGCCTAAGTAATTAATAACTTATTATGCTTATATATTATATTATAGGGGAAGGCATTTCCAGAGGCAGCGGGGGAGGAGGAAGGGTAGGAGTGTGGAGGTGAGAGTCAGAACTTAGAATGGTGGCACTATGACTTGTAAAGGGAGAGATGGCTGATGGAGAGAATGGAGGTAGGTATACTGTGTATATATATATATATATATATATATATATATATATATATATATATTTTACATTTATAACTTATTATGCTTATATATCATATATGGTAAAAAAAGAAACCATATATCTATCCATTATATATTATATGGTCATATGCTATATGATATGCTATATTATATACTTATGTAATAATTCTAACAATAATAATCTATAGCCACGATACAGCAGTTGTATGTGTATTTACAACTGTACATTTGTATTGCACACGTGATTTAAAAAGAGGGAGTACAGATTGTAGACATGTAGGTGAGACATCTTGACCAGAGGGGGGGTGTAGGCTTTTCCACGATAAAAGCCGCAGGCTCCAAAGACGGGGTCGGCTTTGACTCACTTCCAAAAGAAAACAAAAAACGTTGCCACTCGCCACTTCAAACAATAATTATGTTTATTTACAAACTCAACAGAGCTCCAAACTTGTTTCTAAGTTAACAAAATAAAGAAACGAAAAGACCACTTATGGCATGAAACCAACTTAAACAGCAATAGCAGTCAAAACACCTTTTGCAACCGCCGCTTCAGTCACCCGACATTAGTGTCCAACCCCTCTGGCTACCAACCATGGCGCCCCCTGCTGGGCATCTCTCTCCAAGTTATATACCCAGCTGACTAGGGATTGGAATCACATGGGTTTAACCAGCAGCTCCACAGGAGGAGGGGAATTACATGGAGAGGCAAATTTACACACATACACACGGCACTAGGGCCATAACACCCCCTCCCATAACCAGCAGGGGGCGTGTGCAAAGGTGCACGCCCAGCTTCTATCACACCAGAAAACATAATTCATAACAAAACAACAATATACAACACACAGTAGTAAACACATTCATATATGACACTTCCTCTGAATACATTTGAAGGAATAAACACAAGTGCAAAAGCATTTACCAAAAACCAAATTACCAACTGGGTGTGGGGGGGGCTGTGCTGATTCTGCCTGCCCATTTCCAGGCTCTAGAGGTGTACAAGTCCTGCAGGGTGGTCAGGGGAGTAACACTGATTTTTTGTTATTGTCCTTACTGTTCGCTGCAGTCTATTCCTATCTTGTTTTGTTGCTGCTCCAAACCAGACCATGATGGATGTGCACAAGACAGATTCAATGACTGTGGTGTAGAAGCGGCTCAACAGCTCCTGTGTCAGGCCGAATTTCCTCAATTGCCGCAGAAAGAACATCGTCTGTTGGGCCTTTTTGAGTTTGGAGGGTTTTTATATACTATATATGTATGTATATATATATATATATATATATATATATATATATATATATATATATATATATATATATATATATCTAAAAAAATATATATATTTCATTGATCCTCATAGGGAAATTATGCTCTGCATTAAACCAATCCTAGCTGTGTAGCTAGGAGCAGTGGGCAGCTGCCGTACAGCATCTGGGGACCAACTCCAGTTTGTTTTGCCATGCCTCAGTCAAGGGCAAAGACAGGAGTACTAACCCTAACATGCATGTCTTTTTTGATGTTGGGAGAAACTGCAGCACCCGGAGAAAACCCACCGCAGACACAGGGAGAACATGCCAACTCCACACAGGGATGGGATGACATCCGAGGTTGGACAACTCCCGGGGTTCGAACCCAGAACCTTCTTGCTGTAAGGCAACAGCACTAACCACTGTGCCATCTTGGACGAGCAGTCTGTGATGTAGAGGGAAAGAGCAGTGGGGAGAGGACACATCCATGGGGAGCACCAATGCTGACTGTCCATATACTAAAAGTAATTTCCCCAGCCTCACCTGCTGTTTCCTGCCTGTCAGGAAGCTGGTGATCTGCTGACAGATGGCAGATGGTGGGGGATACAGTGAGCTGGGAGAGTATGGAGGAGAGGATTTCTAGAATGATGGTGATCCCACAAACAGGATCCTTGGATATGTCGAGGGTCAGTCAAGGCGTTGCAGGATGTAGTGCAGTCCCATGTTGACTGTATCATCCACTGACTTGTTTGCCTGGTGGGCAAACTGCAGGAGGTCCAGCAGGTGTCCTGTGATGTTCTTCGGGTGGGCCAACACTAGTCGTTATAAAGTTTTCATGACCACAGACATCAGAGCAACAGGACTGTAGTAATTCAGTCCTGTGATGGTGGATTTCTTTGGGACTGGGATGATGGTGGAGTGTTAGAAGCAGGAGGGGCTTCTCACAGCTACAGGGATCTGTTGAAGATCTGCGTGAAGATTGGAGCCAGTTGGTCAGCACAGGCTTTAAGACAGGATGGGGGGACACCATCTGGACCCGGTGCTTTCCTGGTCTTCTGACCCTGGAAAAGCCAACTCACATCTTCTATACCTATTTTGAGAGCAGCCTGAGTATTGGGGGGGGGGGGTTGCCAGAGGCATGATGGGGACTGTTGTCATTAGGCTGGAGAGAGTGAGAGATGTGAATTTGTCTCTCTCAAAACTGCAATAGAAGACATTCAGGTCGTAAGCCAGGTCTTTGTTTGCCTTAGCATGGGGGGATGGTCTTCTATAGTTTGTGATGTCTTGCAGGCCGCTCCACTGACACAGGGTTGTTGACTGAAAATCTGTTTTTCAGCTTTTCTGTGTAGCTTCTTTTAGTCACTCTGATCTCCTTTGTCAGTTAATTTCTGCCCTGCTTGTACAGGGCTCTATCCCCACTGATGTAGGCATCCTGCTTGGCCTGCCCTTCGAAGTTGTCTTAGTTTGGCTGTGAAACATGGCTTGTAATTGTTGTATGTGCAGAAGGTTTTGGTAGGCACACACTTCTTCACAAAAGCTGATGTAAGCTGTCACAGTGTCAGTTAGTTCATCCAGGTTGCCAGTTGCAGCTTTAAATACACTCCAATTGGTGCTGTCTAAACAGTCTTGCAGTTCCTGCTTTGCTTCCTTGGTCCATTTCTCCACTGTTGTAACCACAGGCTTTGCAGATTCTAGTTTCATCTGTAGGTTTGAATAAGATAAACCAAGCAGTAATCAGGGTCCCCCAAAGCTGCCCGGGAGACAGATCGATATGCATCTTTGAAAATTGTGTAGCAGTGGTCCAGTATGTTATTTTCCCTGGTGGGACCATTAATATGCTGTCTGTATTTTGGTAATGTATTTTGGATGGGATGTAAACACCAACCAGGATGAAGGATGAAAACTCCCGCAGTGAATAAAATGGCTTGCAGTTTGTGAACAATGACTCCAAGTTCGAGCTGCAGTATTTATTTTACTGTGACATCTGTATACCAACCTTCATTTATGGAGAAGCAGATTCCTTCGCCCTTAGCTTTTCCTGATAGCGCCATGACGTGATCCACTCAGTGTAAGCAGAATCTTGGCAGATGTAATCTGTTGTTGGAGGTGGATTCGCTGAGCCATGTTTAATTGAAACAAAGGACAGCAGAACGTGCAAAGTCCTTGTTTGTCACGTTGAGGAGAAGCAGCTCGTCCATTTTGTTGGTCATGGAGCAGAGATTTGCCAAGTGAATCGCTAGGAGTGCAGATTGAAATCCCTGCTGTCGGAGCCTCACCAGCACACCAGCTCGCTTACCACATCTGCATTGAATACATGTCTCACAAAGAGCCTCTGTTCCTCCAACTAAGATCGCCAAAAAACTTTCCAGGTTTGTGAAAACTGGTGAAAAACTATCTGGAGTTAACTGCCTAACGATAAACAGTTCATCTCTAGTGACAGTAATCGGGTTTGAATAACTGGACACATAGAGAATAAACAAAAACAAAAAAAAGTGCTAGAGCGCTGTACTGAGGCTGCCATCCCCAGCGCCCTCTTAATGCAAAGACGAAAAGCTGTGAGGATGTAAAATGTACTGGAGGATGAAATATGAGTTCATTCAGCTGTATGAAGAGATTCAGCTCCTTTAGCAAACCAGCTTTAATATTTTTGAGTTTGACCATCTCAAGTTGAAGACATTCCTGCTATAATATGGAAGACTAAGTTTTAATTCAGACACTTTAGGAGATAAACAGGAAGGAAGAAGAAGAAAACCCTATGCAGAGATTCTCAGCCAACAGCCATCAGATAGAACTGCTGGTTTTATTCAACATCCAGATGCCCAGCACACCACCAAACTGACTGGAAACAAATCCATTCACCATCTGAACATTGGACCACATTAATACAACACTCACTGATATGATCCATTGCACAGGAATCAGTTTGGATGGTGGACAGAAAAAGAAAGCCTAAGTGCCCCCAAAGCCAGCACCAACTGCTCCATCTACCCCACAACATCACCTCCCAGTGTTGCCGTCCACCTGCCTCTACCAATACCTACCACATACTACTACTACTACTACTACTACTTTCAGCTGCTCCCGTTAGGGGTCGCCAAAGCAGATCATCAATTTCAATCTCTTCCTGTCCTCCGCATCTTCCTCTGTCACACCAGCCACCTGCATGTCCTCCCTCACCACATCCATAAACCTCCTCTTCGGTCTTCCTCTTCTCCTCTTCCCTGGCAGCTCCATATTCAGCATCCTTCTCCCAGTATACCCAGCATCTCTCCTCCACACATGTCCAAACCATCTCAATCTTGTCTCTCTTGCTTTGTCTCCAAACCGTCCAACCTGAGCTGTCCCTCTAATATACTCGTTCCTAATCCTGTCCATCTTCATCACTCCCATTGAAAATCTTATCATCTTCAACTCTGCCACCTCCAGCTCCGCCTCCTGTCTTTTCATCAGTGCCAATGTTTCCAAACCATATAACATAGCTGGTCTCACAATCATCTGGTAAACCTTCCCTTTAACTCTTGCTGGTACCCTTCTGTCAAACATCACTCCTGACACTCTTCTCCACTCTCTTCTTCATCTCTCTTCTGCACTCCCCATTACTTTGGACAGTTGACCCCAAGTATTTAAACTCCTACACCTTTGTCACCTCTACTCCTTGCATCCTTGCCATTCCACTGTCCTCCCTCACATTCATGCATTGGTATTCCATCTTGCTCCTCCTGACTTTCATTCCTCTTCTCTCCAGTGCATACCTCCACCTCTCTAGGCTCTCCTCCACCTGTACCCTACTCTCACTACAGATAACAATGTCATCCGCGAACATCATCGTCCACGGAGACTCCTGCCTGATCTCGTCCGTCAATCTGTCCATCACCATTGCAAACAAGAAAGGGCTCAGAGCCGATCCTTGATGTAATCCCACCTCCACCTTGAACCCATCTGTCATTCCAACCACACACCTCACCATTGTCACACTTCCCTCATACATATCCTGCACCACTCCTACATACTTCTCTGCAACTCCTGACTCCCTCATACAATACCACACCTCCTCTCTCGGCACCCTGTCATATGCTTTCTCTAAATCTACAAAGACACAATGTAACTCCTTCTGGCCTCCTCTATACTTCTCCATCAACATTCTCAAAGCAAACATCACATCTGTGGTGCTCTTTCATGGCATGAAACCACACTGCTGCTGCTGATCCTCACCTCTCCTCCTCTTAACCTAGCTTCTATTACTCTTTCCCATATCTTCATGCTGTGGCTGATCAGCTTTATACCTCTGTAGTTGCTACAGTTCTGCACATCACCCTTGTTCTTGAAAATCGGTACCAGTATGCTTCTTCTCCACTCCTCAGGCATCCTCTCACTTTCCAAGATTGTGTTAAACAATCTAGTTAAAAACTCCACTGCCATCTCTCCTAAACATCTCCATGCCTCCACAGGTATGTGATCAGGACCAACTGCCTTTCCACTCTTCATCCTCTTCATAGCTGCCTTCACTTCCTCCTTGCTAATCCACCACACTTCCTGATTCCCTATCCCCACATCATCCAACCTTCTCTCTCTCTCATTTTCTTCATTCATCAGCCCCTCGAAGTACTCCTTCCCCCTTCTCAACACACTCTCCTCACTTGTCAGCACATTTCCATCTCTATCCTTCATCACCCTAACCTGCTGCACATCCTTTACAGCTCGGTCCCTCTGTCTAGCCAATCAGTACAAGTCCTTTTCTCCTTCCTTAGTGTCTAATCTGTCATACAACTCACCATACACCTTTTCCTTTTCCACCTCTCTCTTCACTTTACACTGCATCTCCTTGTACTGCTGTCTACTTTTTTTTGGGGGGGGGGGATTTTTTCCCCGTTTTTCTACCCGATTGTACTTAGCCAATTACCCCACTCTTCTGAGCCATCCCAGTCACTGCTCCACCCCCTCTGGTAATCCGGGGAGAGCTGCAGACTACCACATGCTCCTCTGATATATGTGGAGTCACCAGCCGCTTCTTTTCACCTGACAATGAGGAGTTTCACCAGGGGGACGTATTGCATGGGAAGATCATGCCATTCCCCCCAGTTCCCCCTCCCCCCCGAACAGAAGCTCTGATCGACCAGAGGAGGCGCTAGAGCAGCGACCAGGACACACCCACATCCGGCTTCCCACCCACAGACGCGGCCAATTGTGTCTGTAAGGATGCCCAACCAAGGCGGAGGTAACACGAGGATTTGAACTGGCGATCCCTGTATTGGTAGGCAATGGAATAGACTGCCACACCACCCGGACTTCCCCCTCCCATCTACTTTCTTCATCTCTCTGACTATCCCACTTCTTCTTTGCCAACCTCTTCCTCTGTGTACTTTGCTGTACTTCCTCGTTCCACCACTAAGTCTCCTTGTCTTCCTTCCTCTGTCCTGATGACACACCAAGTACCTTCCTAGCTGTCTCCCTCACTATTTCTGCAGTGCAGCTTTGTACACACATACTATGTGTGTGTGTGTGTGTGTGTGTGTGTGGCAACCCCTAATTGGAGCAGCCGAAATTAGGCGTAGTAGATAGTACATTATAGTATCTACTACTACTACTACTTTCGGCTGCTCCCGTTAAGGGTCACCACAGCGGATCATCAGTTTCCATCTCTTCCTGTCCTCTGCATCTTCCTCTGTCACACCAGCCACCTGCATGTCCTCTCTCATATTATATTATATTATATTACATTATATTATATATTATATGGTGCAATATTATATTATATGATGTAATATGATATTTGATGATACCTGTCAGTCCCAGCAGGCAGGTGACCAGGACTTTGCCCCCGGTGGTGATGACATTACTGATGATCTCTCTGGTTTTATAAACCAGTGATGTCAAAAGAGACACCAGTTGCTGGCTCCTCCCCCCTGCCTCCTCCTCTTCCATGTGCTGCTCCTCACAGCGCACCGTGTTCTCCTCCTCCTCTATCCTCTCTTCCTCTGCTTCATGTTGCTGAGAGGGGAAAAAAGTCAGGCCTGTCCAATTTCTATTCTATTCTATTTAATCTGTTCTATTCTGTTTTGTTGTACTTTACTCTGAACTGTTCTTCTTTATCTTATTTGATTAACATCTATAGTGTACAGTAGACAGACAGATTAATATCTATAGTGTACAGCAGACAGATTAATATCTATAGTGTACAGCTGGTATATTAATATCTATAGTGTACAGCTGGTAGATTAATATCTATAGTGTACAGTAGACAGACAGATTAATATCTATAGTGTACAGCAGACAGATTAATATCTATAGTGTACAGCTGGTATATTAATATCTATAGTGTACAGCTGGTAGATTAATATCTATAGTGTACAGTAGACAGACAGATTAATATCTATAGTGTACAGTAGACAGATTAATATCTATAGTGTACAGTAGACAGACAGATTAATATCTATAGTATACAGCAGACAGATTAATATCTATAGTGTACAGTAGACAGACAGATTAATATCTATAGTGTACAGCAGACAGATTAATATCTATAGTGTACAGCTGGTATATTAATATCTATAGTGTACAGCTGGTAGATTAATATCTATAGTGTACAGTAGACAGACAGATTAATATCTATAGTGTACAGCAGACAGATTAATATCTATAGTGTACAGTAGACAGGCAGATTAATATCTATAGTGTACAGCAGACAGATTAATACCAATAGCGTACAGCAGACAGATTAATATCTATAGTTTACAGCTGGTAGATTAATACCTATATTATACAGCTGGTAGATTAATATCTATAGTGTAAAGCAGGTAGATTAATACCGATATTGTACAGCTGGCAGATTAATATCTATAGTGTACAGTTGGTAGATTAATACCTATAGTGTACAGCAGGTAGATTAATATCTATATTGTACAGCTGGTAGATTAATATCTATAGTGTAAAGCAGGTAGATTAATACCTATAGTGTACAGCAGGTAGATTAATACCTATATTGTACAGCAGGTAGATTAATACCTATATTGTACAGCAGGTAGATTAATATCTATAGTGTACAGCTGGTAGATTAATATCTATAGTGTAAAGCAGGTAGATTAATACTTATAGTGTACAGCTGGTAGATTAATCTATAGTGTACAGCAGGTAGATTAAGATCTATAGTGTAAAGCAGGTAAATTAATACTTATAGTGTAAAGCAGGTAGATTAATGCCTATAGTGTACAGCAGGTAGATAGATTAATATCTATAGTGTACAGCTGGTAGATTAATATCTATATTGTACAGCTGGTAGATTAATATCTATAGTATATGGCAGGTAGATTAATATCTATAGTATATGGCAGGTAGATTAATACCTATAGTGTACAACAGGTAGATAGATTAATATCTATAGCGTACAGCTGGTAGATTAATATCTATAGTGTATGGCAGGTAGATTAATACCTATAGTGTACAGCAGACAGATTAATATCTACAGTGTACAGCTAGTAGATTAATATCTATATTGTACAGCTGACAGATTAATATCTATATTGTACAGCTGGTAGATTAATATCAATAGTGTAAAGCAGGTAGATTAATATCTATAGTGTAAAGCAGGTAGATTAATACCTATAGTGTACAGCTGGAAGATTAATATCTATAGTGTACAGCTGGTAGATTATTATCTATAGTGTAAAGCAGGTAGATTATTATCTATAGTGTAAAGCAGGTAGATTAATACCTATATTGTACAGCTGGTAGATTAATATCTATAGTGTACAGTTGGTAGATTAATACCTATAGTGTACAGCAGGTAGATTAATATCTATATTGTACAGCTGGTAGATTAATATCTATAGTGTACAGCAGGTAGATTAATACCTATAGTGTACAGCAGGTAGATTAATACCTATATTGTACAGCAGGTAGATTAATATCTATAGTGTACAGCTGGTAGATTAATATCTATAGTGTGAAGCAGGTAGATTAATATCTATAGTATAAAGCAGGTAAATTAATATCTATAGTGTAAAGCAGGTAGATTAATACCTATAGTGTACAGCAGGTAAATTAATATCTATAGTATATGGCAGGTAGATTAATACCTATAGTGTACAGCAGGTAGATAAATTAATATCTATAGTGTACAGCTGGTAGATTAATACCTATATTGTACAGCTGGTAGATTAATATCTATAGTGTACAGTTGGTAGATTAATACCTATAGTGTACAGCAGGTAGATTACTATCTATATTGTACAGCTGGTAGATTAATATCTATAGTGTACAGTTGGTAGATTAATACCTATAGTGTACAGCAGGTAGATTAATATCTATATTGTACAGCTGGTAGATTAATATCTATAGTGTACAGCAGGTAGATTAATACCTATATTGTACAGCAGGTAGATCAATACCTATATTGTACAGCAGGTAGATTAATATCTATAGTGTACAGCTGGTAGATTAATATCTATAGTGTAAAGCAGGTAGATTAATATCTATAGTATAAAGCAGGTAAATTAATATCTATAGTGTAAAGCAGGTAGATTAATACCTATAGTGTACAGCAGGTAGATATATTAATATCTATAGTGTACAGCAGGTAGATTAATACCTATATTGTACAGCAGGTAGATTAATACCTATATTGTACAGCAGGTAGATTAATATCTATAGTGTACAGCTGGTAGATTAATATCTATAGTGTAAAGCAGGTAGATTAATACTTATAGTGTACAGCTGGTAGATTAATATCTATAGTGTAAAGCAGGTAGATTAATATCTATAGTATAAAGCAGGTAAATTAATATCTATAGTGTAAAGCAGGTAGATTAATACCTATAGTGTACAGCAGGTAAATTAATATCTATAGTATATGGCAGGTAGATTAATACCTATAGTGTACAGCAGGTAGATAGATTAATATCT
This sequence comes from Lampris incognitus, assembly GCF_029633865.1. Taxonomy (NCBI): domain Eukaryota; kingdom Metazoa; phylum Chordata; class Actinopteri; order Lampriformes; family Lampridae; genus Lampris; species Lampris incognitus. The sequence continues at coordinate 39,683,646 of NC_079229.1, read as the reverse complement.
ATAGTGTACAGCTGGTAGATTAATATCTATATTGTACACCTGGTAGATTAGTATCTATAGTATATGGCAGGTAGATTAATATCTATAGTATATGGCAGGTAGATTAATATCTATAGTGTACAGCAGGTAGATAGATTAATATCTATAGCGTACAGCTGGTAGATTAATATCTATAGTGTATGGCAGGTAGATTAATACCTATAGTGTACAGCTGGTAGATTAATATCTACAGTGTATGGCAGGTAGATTAATAATTATAGTGTACAGCACACAGATTAATATCTGCAGTGTACAGCTAGTAGATTAATATTTATATTGTACAGCTGACAGATTAATATCTATATTGTACAGCTGGTAGATTAATATCTATAGTGTAAAGCAGGTAGATTAATATCTATAGTGTAAAGCAGGTAGATTAATACCTATAGTGTACATCTGGTAGATTAATATCTATAGTGTAAAGCAGGTAGATTAATACCTATATTGTACAGCTGGTAGATTAATATCTATAGTGTAAAGCAGGTAGATTAATACCTATATTGTACAACTGGTAGATTAATATCTATAGTATATGGCAGGTAGATTAATACCTATAGTGTACAGCAGGTAGATAGATTAATATCTATAGTGTACAGCTGGTAGATTAATATCTATAGTGTATGGCAGGTAGATTAATACCTATAGTGTACAGCTGGTACATTAATATCTATAGTGTATGGCAGGTAGATTAATAATTATAGTGTACAGCAGACAGATTAATATCTATAGTGTACAGCTAGTAGATTAATATCTATATTGTACAGCTGACAGATTAATATCTATATTGTACAGCTGGTAGATTAATATCTATAGTGTAAAGCAGGTAGATTAATACCTATAGTGTACAGCTGGTAGATTAATACCTATAGTGTACAGCAGGTAGATTAATATCTATAGTGGAAAGCAGGTAGATTAATACCTATAGTGTACAGCAGGTAGATTAATACCTATAGTGTACAGCTGGTAGATTAATACCTATAGTGTACAGCAGGTAGATTAAGATCTATAGTGTAAAGCAGGTAGATTAATACCTATAGTGTACAGCAGGTAGATTAATACCTATATTGTACAGCTGGTACATTAATATCTATAGTGTATGGCAGGTAGATTAATAATTATAGTGTACATCAAACAGATTAATATCTATAGTGTACAGCAGACAGACATTAATATCTATAGTGTATAGCAGACACATTAATATCTATAGTGTAAAGCTGGTAGATTGATATATATAGTGTACGGCAGGTAGATTAATATCTATAGTGTACGGCAGGTAGATTAATATCTATAGTGTACAGCATGTAGAGCAATATCTATAGTGTACAGCTGGTAGATTAATACCTATATCGTACAGATGGTAGATTAATACCTATAGTGTACAGATGGTAGATTAATATCTATAGTGTACAGCATGTAGATTAATACCTATAGTGTACAGCAGGCAGATTAATATCTATAGTGTACAACAGGTAGATAGATTAATATCTATAGTATACAGCAGACAGATTAATATCTATAGTGCAAAACTGGTAGATAGATTAATATCTATAGTATACAGCTGGTAGATTAATACCTATAGTGTACAGCTGGTAGATTAATACCTATAGTGTACAGCATGTAGATTAATACCTATAGTGTACAGCAGGCAGATTAATATCTATAGTGTACGGCATGTAGAGTAATATATATAGTGTACAGCTGGTAGATTAATACCTATAGTGTACAGATGGTAGATTAATACCTATAGTGTACAGCATGTAGATTAATACCTATAGTGTACAGCAGGCAGATTAATATCTATAGTGTACAGCTGGTAGATTAATACCTATAGTGTACAGCAGGCAGATTAATATCTATAGTGTACGGCATGTAGAGTAATATATATAGTGTACAGCTGGTAGATTAATACCTATAGTGTACAGATGGTAGATTAATACCTATAATGTACAGATGGTAGATTAATATCTATAGTGTACAGCATGTAGATTAATACCTATAGTGTACAGTAGGCAGATTAATATCTATAGTGTACAACAGGTAGATAGATTCATATCTATAGTCCAAAGCTGATAGATAGATTAATATCTATAGTGTACGGCATGTAGAGTAATATATATAGTGTACAGCTGGTAGATTAATACCTATAGTGTACAGATGGTAGATTAATACCTATAGTGTACAGATGGTAGATTAATATCTATAGTGTACAGCATGTAGATTAATACCTATAGTGTACAGCAGGCAGATTAATATCTATAGTGTACAACAGGTAGATAGATTCATATCTATAGTGCAAAGCTGGTAGATAGATTAATATCTATAGTATACAGAAGACAGATTAATATCTATAGTGCAAAGCTGGTAGATAGATTAATATATATAGTATACAGCTGGTAGATTAATATCTATAGTGCACAGCAGGCCGATAGAGAGCTTGGTTAGTGAACTCATGTGTTGTGTTTACTGACCGACTCACATCACACAGAAATAACTGACAATCAACAAGAAAAATAAATACCAACATATAATCATAATGCACTCTATGTAAATGTGTGTGCACACATTTTTTTGCATGTATGTGCACACGGGCATTTGCAGGTGTGTGTGTGTGTGTGTGTTTGTGTGTGTCTGATTTCAAAACTAAATGCTTGGTCATAATGTGCAGTTCAAGCTAACAGAGTTAGTGTTATGTATAGCTTACTACGTTCTGCTGTAATAGACATTAAACTTCATTATACAATCCATTAGAGCCATGCTGATGAGTCTGCAGGGACACACAGCAGATGTGAAGACAGCACAGCACATGCAGGGACACACAGCAGAGGTGAGGACAACACAGCACAGCATGGAGAGACACAGCAGATGTGAAGACAGCACAGCACAGCATGCAGGGACACACAGCAAATGTGAGGACAGCACAGCACAGCATGGAGAGACACAGCAGATGTGAAGACAGCACAGCACAGCATGCAGGGACACACAGCAGATGTGAGGACAGCACAGCACAGCATGCAGGGACACAGCAGATGTGACGACAACACAGCACAGCATGCAGGGACACACAGCAGATGTGAGGACAGCACAGCACAGCATGCAGGGACACACAGCAGATGTGACGACAACACAGCACAGCATGCAGGGACACACAGCAGATGTGACGACAACACAGCACAGCATGCAGGGACACACAGCAGATGTGAAGACAGCACAGCACAGCATGGAGGGACACACAGCAGATGTGAGGACAGCACAGCACAGCATGCAGGGACACACAGCAGATGTGAGGAAAGCACAGCACAGCATGGAGAGACACAGCAGATGTGACGACAACACAGCACAGCATGCAGGGACACACAGCAGATGTGAGGACAGCACAGCACAGCATGCAGGGACACACAGCAGATGTGAAGACAGCACAGCACAGCATGCAGGGACACACAGCAGATGTGAAGACAGCACAGCATGGAGAGACACAGCAGATGTGAAGACAGCACAGCATGGAGGGACACACAGCAGATGTGAAGACAGCACAGCATGGAGGGACAAACAGCAGATGTGAAGACAGCACAGCATGGAGGGACAAACAGCAGATGTGAGGACAGCACAGCACAGCATGCAGGGACACACAGCAGATGTGAAGACAGCACAGCACAGCATGGAGAGACACACAGCAGATGTGAGGACAGCACAGCACAGCATGGAGAGACACAGAAGATGTGAGGACAGCACAGCACAGCATGGAGAGACACAGCAGATGTGAAGACAGCACAGCACAGCATGCAGGGACACACAGCAGATGTGAGGACAGCACAGCACAGCATGGAGAGACACACAGCAGATGTGAGGACAGCGCAGCATGCAGGGACACACAGCAGATGTGAGGACAGCACAGCACAGCATGCAGGGACACACAGCAGATGTGAAGACAGCACAGCACAGCATGCAGGGACACACAGCAGATGTGAAGACAGCACAGCATGGAGAGACACAGCAGATGTGAAGACAGCACAGCATGGAGGGACACAGCAGATGTGAAGACAGCACAGCATGGAGGGACACACAGCAGATGTGAGGACAGCACAGCACAGCATGGAGAGACACAGCAGATGTGACGACAACACAGCACAGCATGCAGGGACACACAGCAGATGTGAGGACAGCACAGCACAGCATGCAGGGACACACAGCAGATGTGAAGACAGCACAGCACAGCATGCAGGGACACACAGCAGATGTGAAGACAGCACAGCATGGAGGGACACACAGCAGATGTGAAGACAGCACAGCATGGAGGGACACACAGCAGATGTGAAGACAGCACAGCATGGAGGGACAAACAGCAGATGTGAGGACAGCACAGCACAGCATGAAGGGACACACAGCAAATGTGAGGACAGCACAGCACATGCAGGGACACACAGCAGATGTGAAGACAGCACAGCACAGCATGGAGAGACACACAGCAGATGTGAGGACAGCACAGCACAGCATGGAGAGACACAGAAGATGTGAGGACAGCACAGCACAGCATGGAGAGACACAGCAGATGTGAAGACAGCACAGTACAGCATGCAGGGACACACAGCAGATGTGAGGACAGCACAGCACAGCATGGAGAGACACACAGCAGATGTGAGGACAGCGCAGCACAGCATGGAGAGACACACAGCAGATGTGAGGACAGCACAGCACAGCATGGAGAGACACAGCAGATGTGAGCACAGCACAGCATGGAGAGACACACAGCAGATGTGAGGACAGCGCAGCACAGCATGGAGAGACACACAGTAGATGTGAGGACAGCACAGCATGGAGAGACACAGCAGATGTGAGGACAGCACAGCATGGAGAGACACAGCAGATGTGAAGACAGCACAGCATGGAGAGACACAGCAGATGTGAAGACAACACAGCACAGCATGGAGAGGGAATGGACGACAAATGGATGAAGGGGAGGAGAGAGGAAGGTAGCCTTTCACTCTGTGTGTGTGTGTGTGTGTGTGTCTGTGTGTGTGTGTCTGTGTCTGTCTGTGTCTGTGTGTTCAACCTGGGTGGTAGTGGTGGGCTCCATTCGGACACACAGTGTCCAGGTCAACAGTCCCACTGCCAGCATGCCAACATCTGGAAGAACCAACCTCACAACTGACCCTGCATCTGCCCCAGAGAGACTGACAGACAGACAGACACACAACAGACAGACAGATTTGGCACTAATCAGTTTAAGAGTCATGCTCTGACACAGTTTAATTGTTAGGGTGGGGCCTGAAAGAGGAGAGGGTTTAGGTCTTTCTTGAATGAAGGTCCATGAGGAAATTCATCCTCTGTATTTACCCAGCCCAACACACACTGTAGCCAGAAACCACAGTCTAGCAGCCATTGTGCAGCGCCCGGGTACCAATTCCAGTTCTTGTCCTCATGTCTCAGTCAGGGGCAAAGAAAGAAAATTAAATGCTGGCCAGCTATAAAATAAAGTGTATATAATAATAATAATAACAAGGTCCATAGAAGTTCAACTCCCCCTCACGTGGCACAGACCGGGCAACGCAAGTATGGCAAGCCAGTAATACAAGCGGCCAAAGGGGCTCTTACAAAAACAAAAGCCCCGAGGCTCTAAAGCACCGGGTTGGCATCCGGCGGGGGTTATCCTGCCTCATGGGCAGGAGAGCTCTTTAACTTTGGTCGGTAACTCTCCTAGAGCTGGTATCTCGAAAAAATACTGGTGGTTGTGCAACCTAAAATTCACTCAAACTTTTATTATGGAAACTCGTATTACCAGATATTCATACCGCATCGGTTGTCACGCGGGTTACCAAGGACCGCGATCTTCAGTGAGGAAGCAGACTGAGATCGAAAAGTGTGCTACTGGAACAAACTATACCCAAAATGCACCTGAGGATCACCACACCGAGTACATTCCTCAAAGAGGCCCTCATGTTGCACCATCTCAAAATCCCACTAAAGCCAGTCGACAGAAATGGTCTAGGGAAGAGTACAATGAAGTCATGGTAGCTTTCTACACTGCTTCCTCCAACCCAAAAACATCTGTAATTCAAAGCACCAATAACATCTGGCGTGCCAATAACACCACAAACAGTCTGAATCTAGACACCAACAAACTTGCAAATGTCCGCCGTGATATTGTCAATAAGAAAAGACTAACCGAAATGGAGCTGCAAGCCATCCAAGCAGGAGTAAAGCAGAGAGATGAGATTGTAAAACCTGATGAGAGGGATACATACGCAGAGGGATACATCATCGTTGGTTCATGGTCATGACTCATTACTATGGTGGAGTATAGTCACGGTCATGACTCATTACTATGGCGGAGCATAGTCACGGTCATGACTCATTACTATGGCGGAGTATAGTCACGGTCATGACTCATTACTATGGCGGAGTATAGTCAAGGTCATGACTCATTACTATGGCGGAGTATAGTCATGGTCATGACTCATTACTATGGCGGCGCATAGTAATGGTCATGACTCATTACTATGGCGGCGTATAGTCATGGTCATGACTCATTACTATGGCGGCGTATAGTCATGGTCATGACTCATTACTATGGCGGAGTATAGTCATGATCATGACTCATAACTATGGCGGAGCATAGTCATGGTCATGACTCATTACTATGGTGGCGTATAGTCATGGTCATGACTCATTACTATGGCGGCGTATAGTCATGGTCATGACTCATTACTATGGTGGAGTATAGTCATGGTCATGACTCATTACTATGGTGGCGTATAGTCATGGTCATGACTCATTACTATGGCGGCGTATAGTCATGGTCATGACTCATTACTATGACGGAGCATAGTCATGGTCATGACTCATTACTATGGCGGAGTATAGTCATGGTCATGACTCATTACTATGGCGGCGTATAGTCATGGTCATGACTCATTACTATGGCGGAGTATAGTCATGGTCATGACTCATTACTATGGCGGCGTATAGTCATGGTCATGACTCATTACTATGGCGGCGTATAGTCATGGTCATGACTCATTACTATGGCGGCGTATAGTCATGGTCATGACTCATTACTATGGCGGAGTATAGTCATGGTCATGACTCATTACTATGACGGAGCATAGTCATGGTCATGACTCATTACTATGGCGGCGTATAGTCATGGTCATGACTCATTACTTTGGCGGAGTATAGTCATGGTCATGACTCATTACTATGGCGGCGTATAGTCATGGTCATGACTCATTACTATGGCGGCATATAGTCATGGTCATGACTCATTACTATGGCGGAGTATAGTCATGGTCATGACTCATTACTATGGCGGCGCATAGTAATGGTCATGACTCATTACTATGGCGGCGTATAGTCATGGTCATGACTCATTACTATGGCGGCGTATAGTCATGGTCATGACTCATTACTATGGCGGAGTATAGTCATGATCATGACTCATAACTATGGCGGAGCATAGTTATGAGTCATGACTCATTACTATGGTGGCGTATAGTCATGGTCATGACTCATTACTATGGCGGAGTATAGTCATGATCATGACTCATAACTATGGCGGAGTATAGTCATGGTCATGACTCATTACTATGGTGGCGTATAGTCATGGTCATGACTCATTACTATGGCGGCGTATAGTCATGGTCATGACTCATTACTATGGTGGAGTATAGTCATGGTCATGACTCATTACTATGGTGGCGTATAGTCATGGTCATGACTCATTACTATGGCGGCGTATAGTCATGGTCATGACTCATTACTATGGCGGAGTATAGTCATGGTCATGACTCATTACTATGACGGAGCATAGTCATGGTCATGACTCATTACTATGGCGGCGTATAGTCATGGTCATGACTCATTACTTTGGCGGAGTATAGTCATGGTCATGACTCATTACTATGGCGGCGTATAGTCATGGTCATGACTCATTACTATGGCGGCATATAGTCATGGTCATGACTCATTACTATGGCGGAGTATAGTCATGGTCATGACTCATTACTATGGCGGCGCATAGTCATGGTCATGACTCATTACTATGGCGGCGTATAGTCATGGTCATGACTCATTACTATGGCGGCGTATAGTCATGGTCATGACTCATTACTATGGCGGAGTATAGTCATGATCATGACTCATAACTATGGCGGAGCATAGTCATGGTCATGACTCATTACTATGGTGGCGTATAGTCATGGTCATGACTCATTACTATGGCGGCGTATAGTCATGGTCATGACTCATTACTATGGTGGAGTATAGTCATGGTCATGACTCATTACTATGGTGGCGTATAGTCATGGTCATGACTCATTACTATGGCGGCGTATAGTCATGGTCATGACTCATTACTATGGTGGAGTATAGTCATGGTCATGACTCATTACTATGGCGGAGCATAGTCATGGTCATGACTCATTACTATGGCGGAGCATAGTCATGGTCATGACTCATTACTATGGCGGCGTATAGTCATGGTCATGACTCATTACTATGGTGGCGTATAGTCAGACAACAAACTGGGCTTAAGCTCACCCACTAGTCTACTGTGGTGGCAGCAGTGTCTGTATTTGTCTGTCAGTCCTGTCTAAACCTGTTCAGCGTTGAGCAAATAGGATTACAGTCATTCATGTGTGTGTGTGTTATTGTTCATTGTTTGATGATTTCCTCTCATCTGCTTCCTGTCTTACAGAAAGACAAACACACACACACAAACACACACACACACATCACATGGATTCCAGGTGTGTGTGGAAACTAACAAGCTGCAGCTGTTTCCAACTGTAACACACACACACACACACACACACACACACACACACACACACACACACACACACACACACACACACACACACACACACACAGCATTGAAACACTGTCATCAGGTTTGACTTCAGGCATTTATCAGAAGAGAAACATCCTCAAGACAGACACACAGATAGACAGACAGACAGGAAGAGGGGGAGTAGAGAGAAAAGACTTATTACAGAGACAGACAGGAAGAGGGAACCCAGGCTGTATTTAACACTGACTACCAGTCACTGTTTAAAGTAATTAATTTAAAGTAAAAGTCCCATAAATCTTCAACCAACATGTCCCCTGACTCTGCTGAGTGTCTTTATACCAGCAGCCACACCAACATGTCCCCTGACTCTGCTGAGTGTCTTTATACCAGCAGCCATACCAACATGTCCCCTGACTCTGCTGAGTGTCTTTATACCAGCAGCCATACCAACATGTCCCCTGACTCTGCTGAGTGTCTTTATACCAGCAGCCACACCAACATGTCCCCTGACTCTGCTGAGTGTCTTTATACCAGCAGCCATACCAACATGTCCCCTGACTCTGCTGAGTGTCTTTATACCAGCAGCCACACCAACATGTCCCCTGACTCTGCTGAGTGTCTTTATACCAGCAGCCACACCAACATGTCCCCTGACTCTGCTGAGTGTCTTTATACCAGCAGCCACACCAACATGTCCCCTGACTCTGCTGAGTGTCTTTATACCAGCAGCCACACCAACATGTCCCCTGACTCTGCTGAGTGTCTTTATACCAGCAGCCACACCAACATGTCCCCTGACTCTGCTGAGTGTCTTTATACCAGCAGCCACACCAACATGTCCCCTGACTCTGCTGAGTGTCTTTATACCAGCAGCCACACCAACATGTCCCCTGACTCTGCTGAGTGTCTTTATACCAGCAGCCATACCAACATGTCCCCTGACTCTGCTGAGTGTCTTTATACCAGCAGCCATACCAACATGTCCCCTGACTCTGCTGAGTGTCTTTATACCAGCAGCCACACCAACATGTCCCCTGACTCTGCTGAGTGTCTTTATACCAGCAGCCACACCAACATGTCCCCTGACTCTGCTGAGTGTCTTTATACCAGCAGCCATACCAACATGTCCCCTGACTCTGCTGAGTGTCTTTATACCAGCAGCCACACCAACCTGTCCCCTGACTCTGCTGAGTGTCTTTATACCAGCAGCCACACCAACATGTCCCCTGACTCTGCTGAGTGTCTTTATACCAGCAGCCACACCAACATGTCCCCTGACTCTGCTGAGTGTCTTTATACCAGCAGCCACACCAACATGTCCCCTGACTCTGCTGAGTGTCTTTATACCAGCAGCCATACCAACATGTCCCCTGACTCTGCTGAGTGTCTTTATACCAGCAGCCACACCAACATGTCCCCTGACTCTGCTGAGTGTCTTTATACCAGCAGCCACACCAACATGTCCCCTGACTCTGCTGAGTGTCTTTATACCAGCAGCCACACCCACATGTCCCCTGACTCTGCTGAGTGTCTTTATACCAGCAGCCACACCAACATGTCCCCTGACTCTGCTGAGTGTCTTTATACCAGCAGCCACACCAACATGTCCCATGACTCTGCTGAGTGTCTTTATACCAGCAGCCACACCCACATGTCCCCTGACTCTGCTGAGTGTCTTTATACCAGCAGCCACACCAACATGTCCCCTGACTCTGCTGAGTGTCTTTATACCAGCAGCCACACCAACATGTCCCCTGACTCTGCTGAGTGTCTTTATACCAGCAGCCACACCAACATGTCCCCTGACTCTGCTGAGTGTCTTTATACCAGCAGCCACACCAACATGTCCCCTGACTCTGCTGAGTGTCTTTATACCAGCAGCCACACCAACATGTCCCCTGACTCTGCTGAGTGTCTTTATACCAGCAGCCACACCAACATGTCCCCTGACTCTGCTGAGTGTCTTTATACCAGCAGCCACACCAACATGTCCCCTGACTCTGCTGAGTGTCTTTATACCAGCAGCCACACCAACATGTCCCCTGACTCTGCTGAGTGTCTTTATACCAGCAGCCACACCAACATGTCCCCTGACTCTGCTGAGTGTCTTTATACCAGCAGCCACACCAACATGTCCCCTGACTCTGCTGAATGACAGAAGCTCGGCAGGTGTGGGCTTGGCTAGTACTTGGATGTGAGACCTCCTGGGAAAACTGAGTTGCTCCCAGAAGTGGTGTTGGTGGGCCAGTAGGGGGAAGTTTTCTTTCTGGTCATAATAAAAACAACAAATATCAAATCCCAATGCCCCAGTGCAGTGACAGGGACACTGTGCCGTCCTTCAGATGAGACGTTAAACCGAGGTCCTGACTCACTGTGGTCATTAAAGATCCCACGGCACTTATCACCAAGAGTAGGGGGTTCCCCGGTGTCCTGGCAACAGTCTCAACCTGGCTCCTTCCATCAGGCCACCTAATCATCCCCCCATGCAATTGGCTCAATGATTCCTCCCTGTCCACCTCAAGCTGATGTGTGGTGAGTGTTCTGGGGCAAAATGGCTGCTGTGCATCACCCAGGTGGTGCTAGAGAAGGGCTATATAAATGTAATGCATTAATAATAATAATAATAATATCATTATTATTGACTGCTAATTGTTAAACAGGGTGGGACTGAATCCAGTTTTCAGCTGATCACACAGTGACAAAAGTCTTACCTCTGCAGGCCCAGCTGACGCAGAGTCTTCTCCCAAGCAGAACCTGACACACAGAAGACACACACACACACACACACACACACACACACACACACACACACACACACACACACACACACATAAATGGCAGCTCCTTCCTCTGGTCAACAGTTGCTGATACAAAATAAGCTGACAAGAAGACGTAAACTAACTTTACCAAATGTGAGCCAGCTCATAATCTGATTTACTACACTGACCATTTTAAAAAGGCTACAGATATTATCTGTAAAATAACATTACTTCTATTTAGACCAGAAAGAACGAAAAAATGGATGCCATGACAACGAGCAGGGTAACGCTGATGAACTGGGGCAAAAAAAACCAACACACGACCTCTGTTATGTGGCAATATTTTGGACTCAAGCTCAGTGATACTGAGCAGAAAGAGGTACTGTGTAAAACATGCAATATGAAAGTCACTACATGTCGCGGAAACACCACAAATGTGTATTTTTTGTATACTTATGAATTTGTTTGTTATATCTCAATTGCAATATTGCCCACAATAATCACAACATGGCTTGTTCAGCAAAACATGCAGCACTAGTTCACAAGACGTGCTGTGCAAGTGAAAACAGTTTTCTATCATTTATTTAAGAAACATCTGATTCCATAGACAGACAGACACATAGAGACAGACAGACGTGGGTAGACAGACAGACACATAGAGACAGACAGACGTGGCTAGACAGACAGACACATAGAGACAGACAGACGTGGCTAGACAGACAGACACATAGAGACAGACAGACACAGAGACAGACAGACACAGAGACAGACAGACGTGGCTAGACAGACAGACAGACACATAGAGACAGACAGACGTGGCTAGACAGACAGACACATAGAGACAGACAGACACATAGAGACAGACAGACGTGGCTAGACAGACAGACACATAGAGACAGACAGACGTGGCTAGACAGACAGACACATAGAGACAGACAGACGTGGCTAGACAGACAGACACATAGAGACAGACAGACGTGACTAGACAGACAGACACATAGAGACAGACAGACATGGCTAGACAGACAGACACATAGAGACAGACAGACACATAGAGACAGACAGAAACAGAGACAGACAGACGTGACTAGACAGACAGACACATAGAGACAGACAGACGTGACTAGACAGACAGACACATAGAGACAGACAGACGTGGGTAGACAGACAGACACATAGAGACAGACAGACGTGGGTAGACAGACAGACACATAGAGACAGACAGATGTGACTAGACAGACAGACACAGAGACAGACAGATGTGGCTAGACAGACAGACACAGAGACAGACAGACGTGACTAGACAGACAGACAGACAGACACATAGAGACAGACAGACAGACGTGGGTAGACAGACAGACACAGAGACAGACAGACGTGGGTAGACAGACAGACACATAGAGACAGACAGACGTGACTAGACAGACAGACACAGAGACAGACAGACGTGGCTAGACAGACAGACACATAGAGACAGACAGACACAGAGACAGACAGACACAGAGACAGACAGACGTGGGTAGACAGACAGACACATAGAGACAGACAGACGTGACTAGACAGATAGACACATAGAGACAGACAGACACAGAGACAGACAGACGTGGGTAGACAGACAGACACACAGAGAAAGACAGACGTGGCTAGACAGACAGACACATAGAGACAAACAGACGTGGCTAGACAGACAGACACAGAGACAGACAGACGTGGCTAGACAGACAGACACAGAGACAGACAGACGTGGCTAGACAGACAGACACATAGAGACAGACAGATGTGGCTAGACGGACAGACACATAGAGACAGACAGACGTGGGTAGACAGACAGACACATAGAGACAGACAGACACAGAGACAGACAGACACAGAGACAGACAGATACAGAGACAGACAGACGTGGGTAGACAGACAGACACATAGAGACAGACAGACTAGACAGACAAACAGACACACAGAGACAGACAGACGTGGCTAGACAGACAGACACAGAGACAGACAGACGTGGCTAGACAGACAGTCACACAGAGACAGACAGACGTGGCTAGACAGACAGACACATAGAGACAGACAGACACATAGAGACAGACAGACGTGGCTAGACAGACAGACACACAGAGACAGACAGACGTGGCTAGACAGACAGACAGATAGAGACAGACAGACATGGCTAGACAGACAGACACAGAGACAGACAGACGTGGCTAGACAGACAGACACAGAGACAGACAGATGTGACTAGACAGACAGACACACAGAGACAGACAGACGTGGCTAGACAGACAGACACATAGAGACAGACAGACGTGACTAGACAGACGGACACATAGAGACAGACAGACACAGAGACAGACAGATGTGGCTAGACAGACAGACACAGAGACAGACAGACGTGACTAGACAGACAGACAGACAGACACATAGAGACAGACAGACAGACGTGGGTAGACAGACAGACACAGAGACAGACAGACGTGGGTAGACAGACAGACACATAGAGACAGACAGACGTGACTAGACAGACAGACACAGAGACAGACAGACGTGGCTAGACAGACAGACACATAGAGACAGACAGACACAGAGACAGACAGACACAGAGACAGACAGACGTGGGTAGACAGACAGACACATAGAGACAGACAGACGTGACTAGACAGATAGACACATAGAGACAGACAGACACAGAGACAGACAGACGTGGGTAGACAGACAGACACACAGAGACAGACAGACGTGGCTAGACAGACAGACACATAGAGACAAACAGACGTGGCTAGACAGACAGACACAGAGACAGACAGACGTGGCTAGACAGACAGACACAGAGACAGACAGACGTGGCTAGACAGACAGACACATAGAGACAGACAGATGTGGCTAGACGGACAGACACATAGAGACAGACAGACGTGGGTAGACAGACAGACACATAGAGACAGACAGACACAGAGACAGACAGACACAGAGACAGACAGATACAGAGACAGACAGACGTGGGTAGACAGACAGACACATAGAGACAGACAGACTAGACAGACAAACAGACACACAGAGACAGACAGACGTGGCTAGACAGACAGACACAGAGACAGACAGACGTGGCTAGACAGACAGTCACACAGAGACAGACAGACGTGGCTAGACAGACAGACACATAGAGACAGACAGACATATAGAGACAGACAGACGTGGCTAGACAGACAGACACACAGAGACAGACAGACGTGGCTAGACAGACAGACAGATAGAGACAGACAGACGTGGCTAGACAGACAGACACAGAGACAGACAGACGTGACTAGACAGACAGACACACAGAGACAGACAGACGTGGCTAGACAGACAGACACATAGAGACAGACAGACGTGACTAGACAGACGGACACATAGAGACAGACAGACACAGAGACAGACAGACGTGGGTAGACAGACAGACACACAGAGACAGACAGACGTGGCTAGACAGACAGACACATAGAGACAAACAGACGTGGCTAGACAGACAGACACAGAGACAGACAGACGTGGCTAGACAGACAGACACAGAGACAGACAGATACAGAGACAGACAGACGTGGGTAGACAGACAGACACATAGAGACAGACAGACGTGACTAGACAGACAGACACATAGAGACAGACAGACACAGAGACAGATAGACGTGGGTAGAAAGACAGACACACAGAGACAGACAGACGTGGCTAGACAGACAGACACAGAGACAGACAGACGTGGCTAGACAGACAGAACCACAGAGACAGACAGACGTGGCTAGACAGACAGACACAGAGACAGACAGACGTGGCTAGACAGACAGACACATAGAGACAGACAGACGTGGGTAGACAGACAGACACATAGAGACAGACAGACACATAGAGACAGACAGACGTGGCTAGACAGACAGACACACAGAGACAGACAGACGTGGCTAGACAGACAGACACATAGAGACAGACAGACGTGGCTAGACAGACAGACACAGAGACAGACAGACGTGGCTAGACAGACAGACACACAGAGACAGACAGACGTGGCTAGACAGACAGACACATAGAGACAGACAGACGTGACTAGACAGACGGACACATAGAGACACGCAGACGTGGCTAGACAGACAGACACAGAGACAGAACGACGTGGCTAGACAGACAGACACAGAGACAGACAGACGTGGGTAGACAGACAGACACATAGAGACAGATAGACGTGACTAGACAGACAGACACACAGAGACTGACCGACGTGGCTAGACAGACAGACACCTAGAGACAGACAGACGTGGCTAGACAGACAGACACAGAGACAGACAGACGTGACTAGACAGACAGACACATAGAGACAGACAGACGTGGCTAGACAGACAGACAGACACAGAGACAGACAGACGTGACTAGACAGACAGACACAGAGACAGACAGACGTGACTAGACAGACAGACACATAGAGACAGACAGACGTGGCTAGACAGACAGACACAGAGACAGACAGACGTGACTAGACAGACAGACAGACACATAGAGACAGACAGACGTGACTAGACAGACAGACACATAGAGACAGACAGACGTGGCTAGACAGACAGACAGACACAGAGACAGACAGATGTGGCTAGACAGACAGACACAGAGACAGACAGACGTGGCTAGACAGACAGACACAGAGACAGACAGACGTGGCTAGACAGACAGAACCACAGAGACAGACAGACGTGGCTAGACAGACAGACACATAGAGACAGACAGACGTGGGTAGACAGACAGACACATAGAGACAGACAGACACATAGAGACAGACAGACGTGGCTAGACAGACAGACACACAGAGACAGACAGACGTGGCTAGACAGACAGACACATAGAGACAGACAGACGTGGCTAGACAGACAGACACAGAGACAGACAGACGTGGCTAGACAGACAGACACACAGAGACAGACAGACGTGGCTAGACAGACAGACACATAGAGACAGACAGACGTGACTAGACAGACGGACACATAGAGACACGCAGACGTGGCTAGACAGACAGACACAGAGACAGAACGACGTGGCTAGACAGACAGACACAGAGACAGACAGACGTGGGTAGACAGACAGACACATAGAGACAGATAGACGTGACTAGACAGACAGACACACAGAGACTGACCGACGTGGCTAGACAGACAGACACCTAGAGACAGACAGACGTGGCTAGACAGACAGACACAGAGACAGACAGACGTGACTAGACAGACAGACACATAGAGACAGACAGACGTGGCTAGACAGACAGACAGACACAGAGACAGACAGACGTGACTAGACAGACAGACACAGAGACAGACAGACGTGACTAGACAGACAGACACATAGAGACAGACAGACGTGGCTAGACAGACAGACACAGAGACAGACAGACGTGACTAGACAGACAGACAGACACATAGAGACAGACAGACGTGACTAGACAGACAGACAGACACAGAGACAGACAGATGTGGGTAGACAGACAGACAGACACAGAGACAGACAGATGTGGCTAGACAGACAGACACAGAGACAGACAGACACAGAGACAGACAGACGTGGCTAGACAGACAGGTTGTGTCTTACAGTTGTATCCAGGCTGTAGGTTTCCTGTCGCCTGCAGGGAGCTGAACGTCACCTGGAAGCAGATTTGAAGCAGCAGAAATGCCAAACTGGTGATACACACCGCCTTCAGGACACGCCCAGGGTTACCTTGGAAACACACACAAATCACATCAAACGTGACATGACACATGACATCACATCATGATCCTGACACTTTGATTTTCCTTGTCTTGTATGGGGTGAGACTGGTCCACAGATGTGAAGTGACTTGTAAATGTCACACTGTCGCCACACCGACTTCTCCTACTTACTAGTCATCACTAGTTTCCAGCTGCCATCTCCGTGAAATTTAGATCGGTCAGACTGATAACTGCTGTCCATTATCTTCCTCTGCTTCTCTGTATTCTGTCCCCACCTCTTCAGTTGTCCTCCTGATTTAGCTAGTTTCTGCGCTTAAGTTCATCTCGTCGACAGAATCAGAATCACAAACACTTAAATTGTCGTTTCATTTCTTGCACTCGCACACATGAAATGAAATGAAACATGGTTTCCCCCAGCCCACAGCAGTGCAACACAAAGACATACACACATCCAAGAACTACAAGAACACATACATCCAAACTAACGCATATATCTAAACTAAACAACAACAAAAAATCACTGTCCAGGAGAATGAATGCCAGCCAGGATGACTGTCGGAATTGCCGGTCTGCATGGGCTAGCAGTTAGCTTAGCCTGCCCTGCTTCCACGTCCTGTCAGACCGCCCTCTGTTTTCTCTTCGGGCACAGCTCCAGGCAGGGCCATGGTAGAGAAGTGGTTGGTAAATTTATTGAGACAGACACCGCCCCGCTATGCAGTACAGGTCATTAAGTATTCACTTCAAACGCAACTAATTGTAGGTTAAGACAACAAGATGAGATGTCTGTGAATGTTCTCATTCATCCAGGTCGTCCTGGTTCTCCAAAGGAGGTGAATCAAGTGCAACTGGACTTGGTATATATCCGTGAAGACGTGTCGCCTCTCATCCAACAGGCTTCCTCAGTTCTGCCTTTCTGACTAGACCAAGCTAGTCTGACTGGCTGGTGATGAGACTCAGCATTTATCCTCTAGGAGTCATTGTCAGAGGTATTGATGTCCATGGCTCTTTGTGATCCGATCTTCACGGATATATACCAAGTCCAGTTGCACTTGATTCAACTCCTTTGGAGAACCATGACGACCTGGATGAATGAGAACATTCACAGACATGTTGCGGAACAATTTGGGTCTGACACCCTCAAAATGATGAGGGAATATGAAAGGATGGCTCGGAAGATTGCAGACTACAGAAACCACTTGTGATTCAATCTGAGATGCAGACAACACAGGCTCATACCCACTAGCCTGCGCCTGTGTACCACAATGAAAGGACATAGAGCAGACAGAATCATAGAGAAGGCACAGAATCAACTCCTGAATGAAAGAGTGAGACAGGTCCATTTCACTATTGAAGGGCTGAAGGAGAAATCTGACCAACCACTCCAGCAAATAACATCCCACTTGCCTGGTGCAGTCCTGGAGAGGATCACTGATTTCACCAAGAAAGCCCAACTATCTCAACACCACAAAACCAAAGAAAGGCAGAGAAGGAAGTTTCAAAACTTACAGCGACAAACCAACAACACTAGCCAAGAAGATGTACTTACCTGGAGACAAAAGACAGAACATCCCACACAAAACGGAACGCAGAACAGATGGATCAAGAATCTGTCGGACAAGGCACTTACCCAATCACAGAAGGAGGTCTTAGCCAAAGGACTGAACATCGGCATAACACCCAAACAACTACCTATAGTTGACCTCATCGCATCCACAGAATCAGCCATAAGGAAAAACAAGCTAACGGAAACCGAGGCGGAACAGCTTAGGTTAAAGGTATCGGCAGCTCCGTCCAATGTGAAACTCCCTCCTTCCAACCTAACCATGGAGGAAAGGAAAGCCGTGACAGCCCTGAGCAAGGACGAAAACATCACTATCCTTCCAGCAGATAAGGGGAGATGCACGGTGATCCTCAACACAACAGACTACCACGCCAAGATCACGTCATTACTCAGCGACACCGACACCTATGATGAACCTCTGAGACACGATCCTACTAGTGGTTACAAGAGGAGAATAATAGAGTACCTACAGAAACTACAGAAAGGAGGAACCATTGATCGGATACAATACCACCGTCTCTACCCACAAGATAACATTCCATGCATATATGGACTCCCTAAGATCCATAAAGATGGAACCCCCCTCAGGCCCATCGTCAGCAGCATAAACTCGGTCATGTACAACATTGCCAAACATATAGCCAACATCTTGACCCCTTTAGTGGGCGAAACACCTCACCATATCCAAAACTCCATTGACTTCATGGACAAGGTCCAAGGCATAAAACTGGAACCGGATGAAACCATGGTATCCTACGACATGACCTCGTTATTCACCTGCATCCCAACCATGGAGGCTTTGGAAACTGTGAGGCAACGTTTGCTACGGGATGACACCCTCCACAATAGGACCAACCTCAGCCCAGACCAGGTCTGCCAACTACTGGACCTTTGCCTGAACACTACATATTTCCAATTCAGGGGCCAGTTTTACAGACAGACACACAGCTGTGCACACAACCCAGTACATACACTCACACAACCCAGTATACACTCACTCACACAACCCAGTACATACACTCACACAACCCAGTATACACTCACTCACACAACCCAGTAAATACACTCACACAACCCTGTATATACACCAGGTCGCCGGCAAAAAAACATGGCCTTTTTTAAGGTGGATTCAGAGGAATATCTGAACTTAAATGAACATTAGGATTAGACTGTTGTGATGTTGTAAAGTGATGTTGGCCTCCTCCTCATGCTCTCTCTCTCTCTTTACTCGGAATAGTGAACACATAGGAAATATTGTCAATTGCTAGAAAGAATAGAATACACAGAGTCCGAGCCTACATTAGAATTAGACTGTGAGATGTCATTATTCAGTCTTATTCTGTCATTTGTATTCAGGGAGCTCCTCTCAACCCAATTATTTGTGCAACTTAAAAACCAGTTTCCTGCTATTTTATATAGTGTTCATAATTGACCAGCACAAGTAGAAATGAAAACAATTGTAACAAGAAGAATTTAGACAAATGAAATAAATTTATTTATAAAATGTCAATGAATACAGAACCAGAACAATAATATAAAAAAATAAAATAAAGGGCATTTCTTTGTTTGTTCAGAGCACAAGGCTCAAACTATGAATTCAAGCAGTTCCTTTAACCCTTGTGCACCCCTCCAGAAAATCATGACGTTTTACCCTCGGTGCAAAAAATGTTCAGTTCCTTAAAAGTGCTATAAAAATATTACACATGAATATTTTTTTTCACTTTCGATGCATTAAATCTTTTGACCAACTTCAATACTGATCATAACTATTAAATTTACATGTATCTTTTAATTAATTTTAACCCTTTAATGCCTTTTCTCAAATGTTCTAACAGGCACAGACACTGAGCTAAACGTCTGCTCTGGAAAGTTAAAAGTTTAGAATTTGAGATTTGGACTATGTGGCAAAATAAATCCCATCCTGGTGTTTTTATAAAAAAATTCATCACCTCATGTCAAGAACTATTGGATCAATTTCATTCAACAACACATTCAGAGATTTATCCGTGAACCACGTATAATAGAAACCAAAAACAGGACATTCAGCAAAAAGGAAAGCTATTGTTCTTCTGCAGATCTCTGACAAGTGACTGTTGGAATATTTTGCTTTTTAACTGCGAGATATCCCAGCATGCAGCCTGTGTAACGTTACTCCTGCTCGGCCTGAGGGACTCTAACGCACCTTATTCTATAAAACTCACCTATTTACTATTTCGTATCATCAAAATGAAACGGTTACCTACCGTTTTCTTCTTCTTCTTCTTCTTCTTCTTCTTCTTCTTCTTCTTCTTCTTCTTCTTCTTCTTCTTCTTCTTCTTCTTCTTCTTCTTCTTCTTCTTCTTCTTCTTCAGTGGGGTCTTCTTCTTGTGGAGCTCTTTTATTCTATTTTATTTTATTTTGTTTCGTGGCGTTGACGCTATGACCCGCCCTACTCTGCCTCTGATTGGTTGATATTCATAGTTGCCTTTCATTGATTGGGTTGGTTAGATTTAGGCATGAGGACTGATGATTGGTTAAGGTTAGGGTAAGAATATCTGGGTCAGCTAATCAGAGGCAGAATAGGGCGGGCTCACCCCGGAAAGCCAGTGACGGACCCGAACTACGGCAGGCCGCAAGCAGCATCATAGCAAGTTGTGGAAATACTATATAGAAGTGAAGGGAAAACGTTTATGAGCGTGTGAAATAGCAAGTGTGGCGTGTGAGCGTGTGAAGAGGAATAATTGCGTGACTCTCACTCCCAAAGGGTAAGACTTGGCAGCCCTGATATACACTCACCCAACCCAGTAAATACACTCACATTACCCAGTAAATACACTCACACTACCCAGTAAATACACTTACCCAACCCAGTAAATACACTCACATTACCCAGTAAATACACTCACACTACCCAGTAAATACACTCACCCAACCCAGTAAATACACTCACATTACCCAGTAAATACACTCACACAACCCAGTAAATACACTCACATTACCCAGTAAATACACTCACATTACTCAGTAAATACACTCACACTACCCAGTAAATACACTCACCCAACCCAGTAAATACACTCACCCAACCCAGTAAATACACTCATATTACCCAGTAAATACACTCACACTACCCAGTAAATACACTCACATTACCCAGTAAATACACTCACACAACCCAGTAAATATACTCACATTACCCAGTAAATACACTCACATTACCTAGTAAATACACTCACACAACCCAGTAAATACACTCACATTACCCAGTAAATACACTCTGACACATTTCATTTCCAGACACAGTAAATGTCATCTGGAGTTGTTTCCATTTCATATCCTAAATTTTGCTTCATGTAAAACTGGTCAGCCCTCAGTGACCCAAAAGAACCATGTAAAGTTAGATTGCATTACTGGACCACATTAGTCCCTCGTCTGGATGAAGACAGGATGTGATGTCACAGAGGGAGTCCTGAGCAACGATCTCTGGTGCTGCAGTCACAACTGTTCCATTCACTTCTGTTTCCTGAGGAAGGATCCTTCAAGAGTGTGTGTGCGTGTATGTGTGTGTGTGTGTGTGTGTGTGTGTGTATGTGTGTGTGTGTGTGTGTGTGTGTGTGTGTGTGTGTGTATGTGTGTGTGCGCGCGCGCATGCCTCTGAGCCTTGTCAGATTTCATACTGTGGAGAGGAAGCAGACTGGAAAAAGAAAGACAGTTCTCACACACTGTTTGAAATTGTCTATTCAATGGAGTGGAAAAGATGAAGAGCAGATCCAGAGCAGAAGAAGGAGATGAAGAGCAGATAAACAGAAGAGTAGCAGATGAAGAGGATGAAGGACATGAAGAATAGATGAGGGAGGTCAACAGCAGATGCAGAGGAGATGAAGAAAAGATGAAGATATGAAGGCGATGAAGAGGCTATGAAGAGAAGATAGAGGTGTCTTCATGCTGCTCAATAATCCAGGTAAGAAACAGCAGAAGGTTGAACCAGCTCATCTGGAGACAACGTTTACTGACAGATACATTTCATCATCATCTAAGTGACCTCTTCAGTCTCACCTGACTGCAGGTGTCTCCACCCTTATAAACAATACAGTGACTGCAGGTGTCCCCACCCTTATAAACAATACAGTGACTGCAGGTGTCCCCACCCTTATAAACAATACAGTGACTGCAGGTGTCCCCACCCTTATAAACAATACAGTGACTACAGGTACCCCCACCCTTATAAATAATACAGTGACTGCAGGTGTCCCCACCCTTATAAACAATACAGTGACTGCAGGTGTCCCCACCCTTATAAACAATACAGTGACTGCAGGTGTCCCCACCCTTATAAACAATACAGTGACTGGAGGTGTCCCCACCCTTATAAATAATACAGTGACTGCAGGTGTCCCCACCCTTATAAATAATACAGTGGATTAAAGGCCCAAAAAAACCACCAAATATGTGTGACGATTAACTAGAGTTACAATGGTCATGTATACTATTCACAGAGTATCGGGGAATAGATGCAATCACATATTTGCATATGAAACTGGCCGTTGGTTTGGGTCGTTATGACACTGTATTGTTTATATGGGTGGTGACACCTGCAGTCACTGTATTGTTTATAGGAGTGATGTGTATATAGAGTGATGCAGAGTGAAATACCATCATACAAAGTGAAAAGGGAATAGGGCAGTGATGCACATATAGAGTGATGAAGACTGAAATACCATCGTACAAAGTGAACAGGGAAGACTGCAGTGATGCACATATAGAGTGATGAAGAGTGAAATACCATCTTACAAAGGGAACAGGGAAGACCACAGTGATGCACATATAGAGTGATGAAGAGTGAAATACCATCGTACAAAGGCAACAGGGAAGACTGCAGTGATGCACATATAGAGTGATGAAGAGTGAAATACCATCGTACAAAGGCAACAGGGAAGACTGCAGTGATGCACATATAGAGTGATGAAGAGTGAAATACCATCTTACAAAGGGAACAGGGAAGACCACAGTGATGCACATATAGAGTGATGAAGAGTGAAATACCATCATACAAAGTGAAAAGGGAATAGGGCAGTGATGCACATATAGAGTGATGAAGACTGAAATACCATCGTACAAAGGCAACAGGGAAGACTGCAGTGATGCACATAGAGTGATGAAGAGTGAAATACCATCTTACAAAGGGAACAGGGAAGACCACAGTGATGCACATATAGAGTGATGAAGAGTGAAATACCATTGTACAAAGTGAACAGGGAAGACTGCAGTGATGCACATATAGAGTGATGAAGAGTGAAATACCATCGTACAAAGTGAACAGGGAAGACTGCAGTGATGCACATATAGAGTGATGAAGAGTGAAATACCATCGTACAAAGTGAACAGGGAAGACTGCAGTGATGCACATATAGAGTGATGAGTGAAATACCATCGTACAAAGTGAACAGGGAAGACTGCAGTGATGCACATATAGAGTGATGAAGAGTGAAATACCATCGTACAAAGTGAACAGGGAAGACCACAGTGATGCACATATAGAGTGATGAAGAGTGAAATACCATCGTACAAAGTGAACAGGGAAGACCACAGTGATGCACATATAGAGTGATGAAGAGTGAAATACCATCGTACAAAGTGAACAGGGAAGACTGCAGTGATGCACATATAGAGTGATGAAGAGTGAAATACCATCGTACAAAGTGAACAGGGAAGACTGCAGTGATGCACATATAGAGTGATGAAGAGTGAAATACCATCGTACAAAGTGAACAGGGAAGACTGCAGTGATGCACATATAGAGTGATGAAGAGTGAAATACCATCGTACAAAGTGAACAGGGAAGACTGCAGTGATGCACATATAGAGTGATGAAGAGTGAAATACCATCGTACAAAGTGAACAGGGAAGACTGCAGTGATGCACATATAGAGTGATGAAGAGTGAAATACCATCGCTGTTTTATCATCAATAAAAACATTGCTTTCATGCGGGAGAAGTAGAAACACACCAAGTCCATAACATGCTGCAGATTTAACTGCTGCTGACGCTCTTTAGTGTTTGACGGAGCAATATGATTTGGGGAGAGGAACAAGTAGAGCGCTGGTTTAATTTGAGCCACATGCCGACAGGTGGCGAGAGAGTGAACTTTGGAAAAAGCACCAGATGAAGATACGATGCCAAAGCAGTAGCAAGAGCAACTGTCTGCTGGTAAAAAAATAGACGCATCATATCGGCTTTAGCAAAACACTGCAGCACGATGATCCGAGCTGTTTGAATGATGTAGCCTGATCTGTCACTCGCCAACTGTCAATCATCATCTTCATCATCTCTACTGCATTCACTTCTGAAAGACATTCTACTGTTTTATTCTCTTCTATTGTACTCGAAACTTATAAAGTGTTGATAAACACAGCCTCACTACTGGCTTGATTAAAACACACTACTGTTACTTGTCTGGTGGCACGGGTTCCACTCCTGATCAAACTACTGCTACTTCCTTGTGGCCCGGGTTCCACTCCTGATCAAACTACTGCTACTTCTCTGGTGGCCCGGGCTCGATTCCTGATCAAACTACTGCTACTCCCTGGTGGCCCGGGGTCCACTCCTGATCAAAGTACGGCTACTTCTCTGGTGGCCCGGGTTAGAATCTTCATCAAACTACTACTACTTCCTTGGTGGACCGGGCTCAACTCCTGATCAAACTATTGCTACTTCCCTAGTGGTCCTGGTTCGACTCCTAATCAAACTACTGCTACTGGTGGCCCAGGTCCGACTCCTGATCAAACTACTGCTACTTCCCTGGTGGCCCATGTTCGATTCCTGATCAAATTACTGCTACTTCCCTGGGGGCCCGGGTTCCACTACTGATCAAACTACTGCTACTTCCCTGGTGGCCCAGGTTCGATACCCGATCAAACTACTGCTACTTCCTGGTGGCCCGGGTTCGATTCCTGATTAAACTACTGCTACTTCCCTGGTGGCTCGGGTTCGACTCTTCATCAAACTACTGCTACTTCCCTAGTGGCACAGGTTCAACTCTTCGTCAAATTACTGCTACTTTCCTGTTGGCCCAGGTTCAACTCTTGATTAAACCACTGCTACTGGTGGCCCAGGCTCGACTCTTGATCAAACTACTGCTACTGGTGGCCCGGGCTCGACTCCTGATCAAATTACTGCTACTTCCCTGGTGGCCCGGGTTCGACTCTTGATCAAACTACTGCTACTTACCTGGTGGCCCGGGTTTGACTCCTGATCAAACTACTGCTACTGGTGGCCCAGGTCCGACTCCTGATCAAACTACTGCTACTTCCCTGGTGGCCCGGGTTCGATACCTGATCAAACTACTGCTACTGGTGGCCCGGGCTCAACTCCTGATCAAATTACTGCTACTTCCCTGGTGGCCCGGGTTCGACTCTTCATCAAACTACTGCTACTTACTTGGTGGCCCGGGTTTGACTCCTGATCAAACTACTGCTACTGGTGGCCCAGGTCCGACTCCTGATCAAACTACTGCTACTTCCCTGGTGGCCCGGGTTCGATACCTGATCAAACTACTGCTACTTCCTGGTGGACCGGGTTCGATTCCTGATCAAACTACTGCTACTTCCCTGGTGGCCTGGGTTAGACTCCTGATCAAACTATTGCTAGTTCCCTGGTGGCCAGGGTTTGACTCTTGATCAAACTACTGCTACTTACCTGGTGGCCCAGGTTCATCAAACTACTGCTACTGGTGGCCCGGATCGATTCCTGATTAAACTACTGCTACGTCCCTGGTGGCCCGGGTTCGACTCTTCATCAAACTACTGCTACTTCCCTAGTGGCACAGGTTCAACTCTTCGTCAAATTACTGCTACTTCCCTGGTGGCCCAGGTTCGACTATTGATCAAACCACTGCTACTGGTAGCCCGGGCTCGACTCCTGATCAAACTACTGCTACTTCCCTGGTGGCCCGGGTTCGATTCCTGACCAAACTACTGCTACTTCCCTGGTGGCCCGGGTTCGACACCCGATCAAACTACTGCTACTTCCTGGTGGCCCGGGTTCGATTCCTGATTAAACTACTGCTACGTCCCTGGTGGCCCAGGTTCGACTTTTCATCAAACTATTGCTACTTCCCTATTGGCACAGGTTCAACTCTTCGTCAAATTACTCTTGATAGTTTTATCAAGAGTTGAACCCTGATCAGACTACTGCTACTGGTGGCACAGGTCCGACTCCTGATCAAACTACTGCTACTGGTGGCACAGGTCCGACTCCTGATCAAACTACTGCTACTTCCCTTGTGGCCCGGGTTCGACTCTTCATCAAACTACTGCTACTGGTGGCTCGGGTTCAACTCTTGATAAAACCACTGCTACTTCCCTGGTGGCCCGGGTTCTGTTCCTGATCAAACTACTGCTACTTCCCTGGTGGCCCGGGTTTGATTTCTGATCAAAATACTGCTACTTCCCTAGTGACCTGTGTTCGATTCTTCATCAAACTACTGCTACTGGTTGCCAGGGTTCAACTCTTGATAAAACTACTGCTACTTCCCAGGTGGCCCGGGTTCAACTCCTGATCAAACTTCTGCTACTGGTGACCCAGGTCCGACTCCTGATCAAACTACTGCTACTTCTCTGGTGGCCCGGATTAGACTCCTGATCAAACTACTGCTACTTCTCTGGTGGCCCGGGTTCGACTCCTGATCAAACTACTGCTACTTCCTTGGTGGCCCGGGTTCCACTCCTGGTCAGGGAACTCATTTACAAGTGTCATTATGACAGTAAGTGTAAACTCTCTTTCATATATCACAGCTTGAAACGACTACCAACAACTCCTCATCCTCCTGCAAGTGTGGTCAGTGGGTGGGTGATGTTACCTGTCATGTGGGAGCTTCTGGGTTCAGGCAGCAGTGGCAGGAGGAGCAGCAGGAGGAGGTACACCAGGGAGAAGCAGTTAAACCGGAACATACAGGCTGCAAGTAAAACCAGTCAGATGATGAACAATATTTTATCATCTGCAGACCACAAATGTCCATATTGAATAACAGCAATGAACTGTCCAGCAGGTGCACACATTAACACCTATTTTTTATTTACAAATAAATCATGTCAATAGACAAATACCAACCTGCCCCCATTGGACTGTTTGCGATCACGTGTTTTTAAATGTCGCACCTATCCCTTCCCCATTAGACATTGTGCACGTGATGTGCATGATGAGGCAGTAAATGGTAAGTAACATTAGCAGCTGGTGAGTGTGTGACACACCAAACAAACTTGGTCTGCTATGTGTCAAAGTGTTTGTCCTACGTCCATCATAATATTCCACTCATCTGTTCAGCACTTTATCTACACAATTGATGTTTCCGGGGAAAAAAACAAAAAAACGCTATTCCTGCTCCTCACCCTGTTGAGCAGTTTTGAAGCCACCATGGACCCAGTGAATTTTGGATATTCAACAGAGAACATACCAGCGCCCACATGGAGGGACTTCCTGAAACGCCTCATTGCAAAGACAGAGACATTCATAAGATCGGTAAGATGGAGAGCTTTCTTCTTTCTTAATCTGGCTAACTCGCCTGAAGAAAAGCTAACGTACGGATTCAAATTATACAAACCACTGCCGACCATCCTGGAGCTCAGACCCTTTGAGGAGGGTATGCTCAGAATCCTCCAGAACATTACATTTAACCACCCAAACAAAGCTTTCCAGAAGAAACTCCACAAAGACACAAGACTGATACAAGAAGACGATAAGTTCTTCATTGAAGCCGCCAAAACTTCTAATTTTTATAAACTGGGGCCCGATCACCATGACAACCTTCTACATAGATCACCATGACAACCTTCTACATAGATCACCATGACAACCTTCTACATAATCACCATGACAACCTTCTACATAGATCACCATGACAACCTTTTACACAACAACGTCACCAAATTACACAAGGCTGTGAAGTCTGCTGAAAGAGACATCACCTTAAAGAGACATCACCATAAAGAGACATCACCTTAAAGAAACATCGCTATAAAGAGACATAACCTTAAAGAGACATCACCTTAAAAACACATCACCATAAAGAGACATCACTATAAAGACACAACACCTTAAAGAGACATCACTATAAAGAGACATCAACTTAAAGAGACATCACTATAAAGAGACATCACTATAAAGAGACATCAACTTAAAGAGACATCACTATAAAGAGACATCAACTTAAAGAGACATCACCTTAAAGACACATCTAGTTAAAGAGACATCACTCTAAAGAGACATCACTATAAATAGACATCACCTTAAAGACACATCACCTTAAAGAGACATCACCTTAAAGACACATCAACTTAAAGACACATCACTATAAAGAGACATCACCTTAAAGAGGCATCACTATAAAGAGACATCACTATAAAGAGACATCACCTTAAAGAGACATCACTATAAAGAGACATCACCATAAAGAGATATCACCTTAAAGAGATATCACCTTAAAGAGACATCACCTTAAAGAGGCATGACTGTAAAGAGACATCACCTTAAAGAGACATCACTATAAAGAGACATCACCATAAAGAGATATCACCTTAAAGAGATATCACCTTAAAGAGATATCACCTTAAAGAGACATGACTGTAAAGAGACATCACCATAAAGAGATATCACCTTAAAGAGATATCACCATAAAGAAACATCACCTTAAAGAGGCATGACTGTAAAGAGACATCACCTTAAAGAGGCATGACTATAAAGAGACATCACCATAAAGAGATATCACCTTAAAGAGACATCACTATAAAGAGAGATCACCATAAAGAGATATCACTATAAAGAGACATCACGTTAAAGACACATCAACTTAAAGACACATCACCTTAAAGAGACATCACCTTAAAGAGGCATCACTATAAAGAGACATCACTATAAAGAGACATCACCTTAAAGAGATATCACTATAAAGAGACATCACCATAAAGAGATATCACCATAAAGAGAC
This sequence comes from Lampris incognitus, assembly GCF_029633865.1. Classification (NCBI taxonomy): domain Eukaryota; kingdom Metazoa; phylum Chordata; class Actinopteri; order Lampriformes; family Lampridae; genus Lampris; species Lampris incognitus. The sequence continues at coordinate 39,653,822 of NC_079229.1, read as the reverse complement.
ATCACCTTAAAGAGGCATGACTATAAAGAGACATCACCTTAAAGAGATATCACCATAAAGAGACATCACCTTAAAGAGGCATGACTATAAAGAGACATCACCATAAAGAGATATCAACTTAAAGAGACATCACCTTAAACAGACATCACTATAAAGAGAGATCACCATAAAGAGATATCACTATAAAGAGACATCACCTTAAAGAGACATCACTATAAAGAGAGATCACCATAAAGAGATATCACCTTAAAGACACATCACTATAATGCAACATCACCTTAATGAGGCATCGCTATAAAGAGACATCACTATAAAGAGAGATCACCATAAAGAGAAATGACAGTAAAGAGATATCACCTTAAAGAGACATCACCTTAAAGAGACATCACTATAATGAGACATCACTATAATGAGCCGTCACCTTAAAGAGACATCAGCTAAGAGAGATATCACTATAAAGAGAGATCACCATAAAGAGAGATCACCATAAAGAGAAATGACAGTAAAGAGATATCACCTTAAAGAGACATCACCTTAAAGAGACATCACTATAATGAGACATCACTATAATGAGCCGTCACCTTAAAGAGACATCAGCTTAGAGAGATATCACTATAAAGAGAGATCACCATAAAGAGATATCACCTTAAAGAGACATCACCTTAAAGAGACATCACTATAAAGAGACATCACGTTAAAGACACATCACCTTAAAGACACGTCACCTTAAAGAGACATCACCTTAGAGAGATATCACTATAAAGAGACATCACCTTAAAGCGACATCACTATAAAGAGACATCACCTTAAAGAGACATCATCATAAAGAGACATCACCATAAAGAGACATCACTATAAAGAGAGATCACCTTAAAGAGACATCACCATAAAGAGACATCACTATAAAGAGACATCACCTTAAAGAGACATCATCATAAAGAGACATCACCATAAAGAGACATCACCATAAAGAGACATCACTATAAAGAGACATCACCTTAAAGAGACATCACCATAAAGAGACATGACCGTAAAGAGATATCACCTTAAAGAGACATCACTATAAAGAGAGATCACCTTAAAGAGACATCACCTTAAAGAGACCTCACTATAATGAGACATCACCTTAAAGACACGTCACCTTAAAGAGAAATCACCTTAAAGAGACATCGCTATAAAGAGACATCACCTTAAAGAGACATCACTATAATGAGACATCACCTTAAAGACACATCACTTTAAAGACACATCTACTTAAAGAGACATCACTATAAAGAGACATCACTATAAAGAGACATCACTTTAAAGAGACCACCTTAAAGAGACATCACTATAATGAGACATCACCTTAAAGCACAACACTTCAAAGACATATCTACTTAAAGAGACATCACTATAAAGAGACATCACTATAAAGAGATATCACCTTAAAGAGACATCACCTTAAAGAGATATCACCATAAAGAGACATCACCTTAAAGAGATATCACCATAAAGAGACATCACCTTAAAGAGGCATCACTATAAAGAGACATCACCTTAAAGAGACATCACTATAAAGAGACATCACCATAAAGACACATCACCTTAAAGAGACATCACCTTAAAGAGACATCACTATAAAGAGAGATCACAATAAAGAGATATCATCTTAAAGAGACATCACCTTAAAGACACATCACTATAATGAGACATCACCTTAAAGAGGCATCACTATAAAGAGACATCACTATAAAGAGACATCACCTTAAAGAGACATAAATATAAAGAGACCACCTTAAAGAGACATCACTATAAAGAGAGATCACCATAAAGAGACATCACAATAAAGAGACATCACTATAATGAGACATCACCTTAAAGACACATCACCTTAAAGAGAAATCACCTTAAAGAGACATCGCTATAAAGAGACATCACCTTAAAGAGACATCACTATAATGACACATCACCTTAAAGACACATCACTTTAAAGACACATCTACTTAAAGAGACATCACTATAAAGAGACATCACCTTAAAGAGACCACCTTAAAGAGACATCACTATAATGAGACATCACCTTAAAGACACATCACTTTAAAGAGACATCTACTTAAAGAGACATCACTATAAAGAGACATCACTATAAAGAGATATCACCTTAAAGAGACATCACCTTAAAGAGATATCGCCATAAAGAGACATCACCTTAAAGAGGCATCACTATAAAGAGACATCACCTTAAAGAGACATCACTATAAAGAGACATCACCATAAAGACACATCACCTTAAAGAGACATCACCTTAAAGAGACATCACTATAAAGAGAGATCACCATAAAGAGATATCATCTTAAAGAGACATCACCTTAAAGACACATCACTATAATGAGACATCACCTTAAAGAGGCATCACTATAAAGAGACATCACTATAAAGAGACATCACCTTAGAGACATCACTATAAAGAGAGATCACCATAAAGAGAAATGACCTTAAAGAGACATCGCTATAAAGAGACATCACCTTAAAGAGACATCGCTATAAAGAGACATCACCTTAAAGACACATCACTATAAAGAGACATCACTATAAAGAGACATCACCTTAAAGAGACATAAATATAAAGAGACCACCTTAAAGAGACATCACTATAAAGAGAGATCACCATAAAGAGACATCACCATAAAGAGACATCACTTTAAAGAGACATCACCTTAAAGAGACATCACTATAAAGAGACATCACTATAAAGAGACATCACTATAAAAAGACATCACCTTAAAGACACATCACCATAAAGAGACATCACTATAAAGAGATATCACCATAAAGAGACATCACTATAAAGAGACATCACCTTAAAGAGACATCACCGTAAAGAGACATCACCTTAAAGAGACATCACTATAAAGAGACATCACTATAAAGAGCCGTCACCTTAAAGAGACATCACTATAAAGAGACATGTCTATAAAGAGACATCACCATAAAGAGACATCACTATAAAGAGACATCACGTTAAAGACACATCACCTTAAAGACATATCACCTTAAAGATACATCACCATAAAGATACATCACCTTAAAGAGACATCGCTATAACGAGACATCACCTTTAAGAGACATCACCATGAAGACACATCACCTTAAAGAGAAATCACCTTAAAGAGACATCACTATAAAGAGACATCACCTTAAAGAGACATCACTATAATGAGACATCACCTTAAAGACATATCACCTTAAAGAGACATCACTATAAAGAGACATCACCTTAAAGAGGCATCGCCTTAAAAAGACATCACCTTAAAGAGACATCACTATAAAGAGACATCACCTTAAAGACATATCACCTTAAAGAGACATCACTATAAAGAGACATCACCTGAAAGAGACATCACCATAAAGAGACATAACCTTAACGAGACATCACAATAAAGATACATCCCCTTAAAGAGACATCGCTATAACGAGATATCACCTTTAAGAGACATCACCTTAAAGACACATCACTATAATGAGACATCACCTTAAAGACACATCACTTCAAAGACACATCTACTTAAAGAGACATCACTATAAAAAGACATCACCATAAAGAGACATCACCTTAAAGAGATATCACTATAAAGAGATATCACCATAAAGAGACACAGAAGACCAGGTAGTGGAATGGTTTAAAGACACAGAAGACCAGGTAGTGGAATGGTTTAGAGACACAGAAGACCAGGTGGTGGAATGGTTTAGAGACACAGAAGACCAGGTAGTGGAATGGTTTAGAGAAACAGAAGACCAGGTAGTGGAATGGTTTAAAGACACAGAAGACCAGGTAGTGGAATGGTTTAGAGACACAGAAGACCAGGTGGTGGAATGGTTTAGAGACACAGAAGACCAGGTAGTGGAATGGTTTAGAGACACAGAAGACCAGGTAGTGGAATGGTTTAGAGACACAGAAGACCAGATGGTGGAATGGTTTAGAGACACAGAAGACCAGGTGGTGGAATGGTTTAGAGAAACAGAAGACCAGGTAGTGGAATGGTTTAAAGACACAGAAGACCAGGTAGTGGAATGGTTTAGAGACACAGAAGACCAGGTGGTGGAATGGTTTAGAGACACAGAAGACCAGGTAGTGGAATGGTTTAGAGAAACAGAAGACCAGGTAGTGGAATGGTTTAGAGACACAGAAGACCAGGTGGTGGAATGGTTTAGAGACACAGAAGACCAGGTAGTGGAATGGTTTGGAGACACAGAAGACCAGGTAGTGGAATGGTTTAGAGAAACAGAAGACCAGGTAGTGGAATGGTTTAGAGACACAGAAGACCAGGTAGTGGAATGGTTTAGAGACACAGAAGACCAGGTAGTGGAATGGTTTAAAGACACAGAAGACCAGGTAGTGGAATGGTTTAGAGACTCAGAAGACCAGGTAGTGGAATGGTTTAGAGAAACAGAAGACCAGGTGGTGGAATGGTTTAGAGACACAGAAGACCAGGTAGTGGAATGGTTCAAAGACACAGAAGACCAGGTAGTGGAATGGTTTAGAGACACAGAAGACCAGGTAGTGGAATGGTTTAGAGACACAGAAGACCAGGTAGTGGAATGGTTTAGAGACACAGAAGACCAGAGCAGACACATGTTCATATGCTGAGATATGTGTGAGCTTTACCCTCCGAAGAGCTAAAGAGCTGCTAGACAAAGCTATTGACTTTGTCTCAGCATGCACAACAATATCCCACCAAGACAGAGACATAATAGACCAGGACAGAGATATAGCAGACCAAGACAGAGACAGACCGGGACAGAGATAATAGACCGGGACAAAGACATAATAGACCAAGACAGAGACATAACACTGGTCAACACAATTTTTCTTGTGTAACCCACATGATTACATGTACCCTGTGACGTATGTAAGTTCCACGAGTAGCCTCTAGGAGGCACACGAGCTACAGAGTTTAAACCATGCAAACAACCGTCGACAATAGAGAAGAGAAATACGGATATTTAGAAATACGGACAACTTTGACTATGGATACCTGAATTATTGATATTTGAACTACGGATATTTGAGCTACAGGACATTTGAACTACGACAAAAAAGATCCCTCCCACGAAGCTTCCTTGGTGAGCCGCTAGCCAAAGCTAAAAAGTAAACAGCTTTCTGTGTTCCATGTAATCATAGCCATTTACGTAGGATATCTTGATTTTATCCAAAGACAGATGATCTCCCGTTGAAGGAAGAAGGAAGACTCTTTTCTCTTGTGTTTTGTACGCTGCTGGAATCCTGGTGAGATAAGAGTTTAAAATCTTGAAATCTAAAGACTGACAATTTTCCATTGGTTGCTAAGCTAAGCTAACCCAGCTAAAACGTATATCTATGATCCTTAGCAGTTCCCATATGATTCAGAGCTTTAAAACCAGTCAGGACACCCGGTCCATAGGGTTTATTTGATGTAGGAATGTTAGACATTTTAATATAATAATATGCTTGTTGTTAAAAAAAACTGTAAGCTCCAGTCGCCACTAGCCACCGAGCCAACTGGGGCTACATGGCATGCATGGAACCCATAGCAGCCAGCTAGACGTGAATTCACGTTGATAGTGCCACAGCCTGGCTGCGATGACATTGTTTTTAACTGTTCTTACAGCAATAGGCAGTTGTCATTCAGCCGCATATTAGTTATATGTAGGAAATGATTTAATTCTGAGAATTGACTCTAGATTTGGGTATTTTTATTTTGTTTGTAATTGTTTGATAGAGATTGCAATTAATAAGGAATCTGTACAATTTTGTGCAGACTGGTTTTTTAGTACCCCGAACAACCCCCCTTGCTACACCCTTTTGGAACCCTTGGATACCCCCTTTGGATTGCCCCCATCATCGCCCTGGATTTGGATTCATCATCATCGCCTCTACATTAACTTGCCCCTGTGATTGTGGTAGGATCTGGACATTGCACCTTGCACAGATTGGAAGACTGAATCATTCCCCCTTTTCTTTTCTTTATTATTTTCTTTGAGTGCACTCATACTTTATTTTGGATTATTTTCTTTAATTTGTTAGTGTAGAATATGGCTGCATGAGTAATATATTAGAAGGGTATAAAATAGAATATAGATAGATATAGACAATAAATAGAATATTAGGAAGAACTTTTAAAAAGTATAATAGAGTAAAATATATATATATATATAACACATCTAATTTAGTATTGATATTGAAATAACTTTACTTTGAACTGTTGAAATAAATTGGTTTTTTATTGTAAACTATACCCACGAGTGTGTGTGTTGTCTTTGGGGTGAGTACTAGAATCCGGTCTAGAAAAAAACCTACACCAATCTCCACTGAACTTAGACATTAGACTGTAAACTGTCCCTGCGCAAGCATAGGCCCATTCCCCTGTCGTGCAGGTTACACTTGCATGGGGCTTTTCAACGGATTCTAGCTAACTTTTGGGTGCTGAATCCAAATCTGGCATTAGTTTTTGCCTATCACATCAGGTTTTTGAACTATGAAAAATCCTTATTTTTGAAAAAACAGCAATTTTACACTCAGAAGTTAAAAAACACTGTTGCATTAGAAGATCGATAGATGCAAAAATTATTACAATGAGTAAATAACACTCAGCCTAGCATGAAATTACTTAGGAAATGAATAGGAGTAATTTCTATCCCCACCAAGACTGCCAGACTAGATGGATTTTACAACTTTTGTAAAATCCTGAATAAGGAGCATACAGATGGCACAAAAATATGATGTGATAGAGCAAATCTGAGCCCAGATTTGGATTCAGCAGCCCAAAATTAGCCAAAAACAGTTTCCAAAGTCCACGCAAGAAAATAAAACTATATTTTTGTAGACCAGTGTAATAGACCAGGACAGAGACATAATAGACCAGGACAGAAACAGAACAGACCAAGACAGAGACATAATAGACCAGGACAGAGACATGACAGACCAAGACAGAGACATAACAGACCAAGACAGAGACATAATAGACCAGGACAGAGACATAATAGACCAGGACAGAGACATAATAGATCAAGACAGAGACATAATAGACCAGGACAGAGACATACTAGACCAAGACAGAGACATAATAGACCAGGACAGAGACATAATAGACCAGGACAGAAACATAATAGACCAGGACAGGGACATAATAGACCAGGACAGAGACATGACAGACCAGGACAGAGACATAATAGACCAGGACAGAAACATAATAGACCAAGACAGAGACATAATAGACCAGGACAGAGACATAATAGACCAGGACAGAAACATAATAGACCAAGGCAGAGACATAATAGACCAGGACAGAGACATAACAGACCAAGACAGAAACATAATAGACCAGGACAGAAACATAATAGACCAAGACAGAGACATACTAGACCAAGACAGAGACATAATAGACCAGGACAGAGACATAATGGACCAGGACAGAAACATAACAGACAAAGACAGAGACATAATAGACCAAGACAGAGAAATTATAGACCAAGACAGAGACATAATAGACCAGGACAGAGACATAATAGACCAGGACAGAAACATAATAGACCAAGACAGAGACATAATAGACCAGGACAGAGACATAATAGACCAAGACAGAGACATAATAGACCAGGACAGACATAATGGACCAGGACAGAAACATAATAGACCAAGACAGAGGCATAATAGACCAAGACAGAGACATAATAGACCAAGACAGAGACATAATAGACCAGGAAAAAGACATAACAGACCAGGACAGAGACATAATAGACCAGGACAGAAACATAATAGACCAAGACAGAGACATAATAGACCAGGACAGAAACAGAACAGACCAAGACAGAGACATAATAGACCAGGACAGAGACATGACAGACCAAGACAGAGACATAACAGACCAAGACAGAGACATAATAGACCAGGACAGAGACATAATAGATCAAGACAGAGACATAATAGACCAGGACAGAGACATAATAGACCAAGACAGAGACATAATAGACCAGGACAGAGACATAATGGACCAGGACAGAAACATAATAGACTCAGACAGAGACATAATAGACCAGGACAGAGACATAATAGACCAAGACAGAGACATAATAGACCAGGACAGAAACATAATAGACCCAAGACAGAGACATAATAGACCAGGACAGAGACATAATAGACCAAGACAGAGACATAATAGACCAGGACAGGGACATAATAGACCAGGGCAGAAACATAATAGACTCAGACAGAGACATAATAGACCAGGACAGAGACATAATAGACCAAGACAGAGACATAATAGACCAGGACAGAAACATAATAGACCAAGACAGAGACATAATAGACCAGGACAGAGACATAATAGACCAAGACAGAGACATAACAGACCAAGACAGAGACATAATAGACCAGGACAGAAACATAATAGACCAAGACAGAGACATAATAGACCAAGACAGAGACATAATAGACCAAGACAGAGACATTATAGACCAAGACAGAGACATAATAGACCAGGACAGAGACATAATAGACCAGGACAGAAACATAATAGACCAAGACAGAGACATAATAGACCAGGACAGAGACATAATAGACCAAGACAGAGACATAATAGACCAGGACAGACATAATGGACCAAGACAGAAACATAATAGACCAAGACAGAGGCATAATAGACCAAGACAGAAACATAATAGACCAAGACAGAGACATAATAGACCAGGACAAAGACATAACAGACCAGGACAGAGACATAATAGACCAGGATAGAGATTATAATAGACCAAGACAGAAACATAATAGACCAAGACAGAGACATAATAGACCAAGACAGAGACATAATAGAACAGGACGGAGACATAACAGCCCAGGGCAGAGACATAATAGACCAAGACAGAGACATAATAGACCAGGACAGAGACATAATAGACCAAGACCGAGACATAATAGAACAGGACGGAGACATAACAGCCCATGCTAAAGAGTTAATCTTATACCACAAGGGAATCCTGTGGCAGAAGCAAGGTAGCAGCAAATCTGACATGACCATGGGAAGCTTCGATGGGGCAGAGACTTGAGCTAGTGGACTTGTACTTGGTGTCTCAACTGCAGGTCCCGGACATCAACATGGGCTATATAGAGACGACGGGCAGGCAGTCTGCAACGAACCAGCAAGAGACATCGAGAGAATAAAAAAGAAAATGTGCAGTATATTCACAAGCAATGGACTAAACATTTCAGTTGGGGCGAACAGAAACCAGACTGACTTCCTGGACACCTCGTTAGACCTTAGAAATGGTACATACAGACCAGACATGAAGCCCAACAATATACTGCAGTACATTCACAGAGACTTCCTGGACACCTCGTTAGACCTTAGAAATGGTACATACAGACCAGACATGAAGCCCAACAATATACTGCAGTACATCCACAGAGACTTCCTGGACACCTCGTTAGACCTTAGAAATTGTAAGTACAGACCAGACATGAAGCCCAACCATGTACTGCAATACATCCACAGAGACTTCCTGGGCACCTCGTTAGACCTTAGAAATGGTACATACAGGCCTTACATGAAGCCCAACCATGTACTGCAGTACATCCACAGAGACTTCCTGGACACCTCGTTAGACCTTAGAAATGGTACATACAGACCAGACATGAAGCCCCACCATGTACTGCAATACATCCACAGAGACTTCCTGGACACCTCGTTAGACCTTAGAAATGGTACATACAGACCTTACATGAAGCCCAACCATGTACTGCAATACATCCACAGAGACTTCCTGGACACCTCGTTAGACCTTAGAAATGGTACATACAGGCCTTACATGAAGCCCAACCATGTACTGCAGTACATCCACAGAGACTTCCTGGACACCTCGTTAGACCTTAGAAATGGTACATACAGACCTTACATGAAGCCCCACCATGTACTGCAATACATCCACAGAGACTTCCTGGACACCTCGTTAGACCTTAGAAATGGTACATACAGACCTTACATGAAGCCCAACCATGTACTGCAGTACATCCACAGCGACTTCCTGGACACCTCGTTAGACCTTAGAAATGGTACATACAGACCTTACATGAAGCTCAACCATGTACTGCAGTACATCCACAGAGACTTCCTGGACACCTCGATAGACCTTAGAAATGGTACATACAGACCAGACATGAAGCCCAACAATATACTGCAGTACATCCACAGAGACTTCCTGGACACCTCGTTAGACCTTAGAAATGGTACATACAGACCTTACATGAAGCCCAACCATGTACTGCAGTACATCCACAGCGACTTCCTGGACACCTCGTTAGACCTTAGAAATGGTACATACAGACCTTACATGAAGGCCAACCATGTACTGCAGTACATCCACAGAGACTTCCTGGACACCTCGTTAGACCTTAGAAATGGTACATACAGACCAGACATGAAGCCCAACAATATACTGCAGTACATCCACAGAGACTTCCTGGACACCTCGTTAGACCTTAGAAATGGTACATACAGACCTTACATGAAGCCCAACCATGTACTGCAGTACATCCACAGAGACTTCCTGGACACCTCGTTAGACCTTAGAAATGGTAGATACAGACCCTACATGAAGCCCAACCATGTACTGCAGTACATCCACAGAGACTTCCTGGACACCTCGTTAGACCTTAGAAATGGTACATACAGACCAGACATGAAGCCCAACAATATACTGCAGTACATCCACAGAGACTTCCTGGACACCTCGTTAGACCTTAGAAATGGTACATACAGACCTTACATGAAGCCCAACCATGTACTGCAGTACATCCACAGCGACTTCCTGGACACCTCGTTAGACCTTAGAAATGGTACATACAGACCTTACATGAAGCCCAACCATGTACTGCAGTACATCCACAGAGACTTCCTGAACACCTCGATAGACCTAAGAAATGGTACATACATGAAGCCCAACCATGTACTGCAGTACATCCACAGAGACTTCCTGGACACCTCATTAGACCTTAGAAATGGGAGATACAGACCCTACATGAAGCCCAACCATGTACTGCAGTACATCCACAGAGACTTCCTGGACACCTCGTTAGACCTTAGAAATGGGAGATACAGACCCTACATGAAGCCCAACCATGTACTGCAGTACATCCACAGAGACTTCCTGGACACCTCGTTAGACCTTAGAAATGGTACATACATGAAGCCCAACCATGTACTGCAGTACATCCACAGAGACTTCCTGGACACCTCGTTAGACCTTAGAAATGGTACATACAGACCAGACATGAAGCCCAACAATATACTGCAGTACATCCACAGAGACTTCCTGGACACCTCGTTAGACCTTAGAAATGGTAGATACAGACCCTACAGGAAGCCCAACCATGTACTGCAGTACATCCACAGAGACTTCCTGGACACCTCGTTAGACCTTAGAAATGGTACATACATGAAGCCCAACCATGTACTGCAGTACATCCACAGAGACTTCCTGGACACCTCGTTAGACCTTAGAAATGGTACATACAGACCAGACATGAAGCCCAACAATATACTGCAGTACATCCACAGAGACTTCCTGGACACCTCGTTAGACCTTAGAAATGGTAGATACAGACCCTACAGGAAGCCCAACCATGTACTGCAGTACATCCACAGAGACTTCCTGGACACCTCGTTAGACCTTAGAAATGGTACATACATGAAGCCCAACCATGTACTGCAGTACATCCACAGAGACTTCCTGAACACCTCGTTAGACCTTAGAAATGGTACATACATGAAGCCCAACCATGTACTGCAGTACATCCACAGAGACTTCCTGGACACCTCGTTAGACCTTAGAAATGGTACATACATGAAGCCCAACCATGTACTGCAGTACATCCACAGAGACTTCCTGGACACCTCGTTAGACCTTAGAAATGGTACATACATGAAGCCCAACCATGTACTGCAGTACATCCACAAAGAAAGCAGCCATCCGCCCTCCATCTGGAAAATACCCCTGAGAGCATAAACAAGAGACTCTCATGTTTATCACCCAGCGAAGCCATCTTTAATGAAGCACCCCCCCCAATACCAGGAAGCCTTACAAACATGTGGATCTGATTTCAGACTTAAGTACAACCTACCACCAACAACTGACAGCCAGCAACACAAATAGCGCAGCAGAAGGTGGAACATCACCTGGTACAATCCTCCTACAGCGACACCGTGTGGCGTCTAATATTGGAAAACTATTTCTCAAGCTTTTGGATGAGTGCTTTACCCCAGACCACCAACTGAGAAACATATTCAGTGGAAACAGAGTCAAAATGAGCTACAGCTGCAGGCCAGATGTTCAGCAGGTTATTTCATCCCACAACACAAGCATTATGGCCAAGACACACACCCCCTCACCACAACCCAACACCTCCAACTGCAACTGCCGTGCTAAGACATCGTGTCCTCTTGAAGGAAAATGCCAGACAGAGGGAGTCATCTACCAGACATCGGTGACAGAAGAAGACAACTGCAAAGTGGACACTTATGTTGGACAAACAGAGGACCTTTTAAAATGAGGTTTAACGGCCATATGAGTAGCTTCAGACATGAACATGCAAGACATGCAGTGGCCTTAAGCCACTACGTGGTCATTGGTGGACAATAATATTAATGAGTCTATTTCATAGAAAACCCTCATGAAGAACAAGGCACGTTCAGCTAGCAGCAAAAGATGTAACCTGTGCTTGGCAGAGAAGTATTTTATTATTTGCAAGCCTGACGTGTCCACCTCAACAGTAGAAATGAACTGGCCACCAGCTGTAGACACAGAAAAAATATCTGCTTTGCAACTACAAGTAAACCAATGTCTCTATTACCCCCCCCCCATTAGATGATACTCATGTGATATTCATTCAATGTTGTATTTTTATATTTTAACTGCCTGCCCTTCCAACTGTGCTCCAGCACCACTCCACTACATGGTACACCTAAAGTACCCCACTGGATGTTATCAACGCCCATATTTTCGGAATGTGTGTGTGTGTGTGGTGTTAGTGTGTGTGTGTGTGTGTTAGTTAGTGTAGTTAGTGTAGATAGCGGGACCGAAAACTAAAGCACTTATGATCCTAATTCTTTTTGGAGGTGGTAGGTATTGTCTCGGAGAGTAAGGGAAGAATCCCAGAAAATTAAAATTATGCATAATTATGCGTAAATATGCAAAATATGCATTTTTCTAAAAATGGCTAAAAACCACTTTTCTCGGCATTTCAGATGATTCTGAGCATTGGGGGGAGGGAGTTGGAGTGGGGGGGGGGTTTAGGGGCAGGGGGGAGGCGGTTAGCTGGCAGGATGAAGAGGAGGGAGATTTAGACGGGTGGATAACCAAACCGCTACATTGTAGCGGGGTTCTTCTAGTTAATGTTATATTCTAAAAGTAGGCTATTTCAACAGTGCCCTGGCCCTTTAAGTCCTTGGCTTTTCAAAACAAGCCCCACCCCCTGCCCCCACTGGTTAGAATGTTTCTGTCCCCCCATTGGTTGCTGTGCAGCGTGAGTAGGGGCGTGACGCGGGGCAGCGTAGTGTTTATTGGCTGTGTGGTTTTCTCTGTTGTTTAAATACATTGGCAGCTGATGAGTGTGTGACACACGAAACAAGCTTGTTCTGAAATGTATTAGTTTTTTTCCTGAATCTGTCATATACATATATATATACATATATATACATATATATATATATATATATATATATATATTTATGTTTGTTTTTTACATCAACACTAACTTTTTAAAGCATCAACTGTAACAGCACTTGTTTGCTTTCTTAGTTAAAAACAACAAAGCAGTTTCTCAGAATAAGAAGGACGCGGCTGGATAGTGCTGTTTGGAGGTGATGAGGTCTGCTGCCCTGGTACTCTGGTAAACCACAATCCAGGTCACGGCACCAAAGATGTAACCCTATGCTTCCGTCTGTCGGCCTGAACGCCCCTTGGACTGGCTCTGCGTTGTTATTTTTAATGGGTACTGCCTCCGGGGCGGATGGAGGGAGAAGACGGGTGTACGGAGAGGACACAGGAGTCCTGATGGCGGTTGAGACAGAGCAGGTTTGCTGCATTTACTAGCTTTCTCACACAGGTACAGCGCCACCCGCTGTACCTGAAAAAGCACACAGACTGATGGCGCAATCTAGTTACACATGTGACAGAATGAAGTTTGATGAAGCTGAAGTGGAACTTGCGTTTGTTATATGCACAACAGACATTACTGAAAGAAAAGTGAAAGGAATGTTCATGATTTTGATGTTATTTAAATAAAGTTACACTCGGCCCATTTTGTCACCATTTTGTTGGGGCAGGGGGAATGAAAATGTTTCTCCCTCCAAAGGGGGGCATGAAAGAAACACTTTGAGAACCACTGGTTTAATGTTTGAAATGGCCAGGCTCCATGGTGTGTATTTGTGTTTTTTGTTGGTGTCTGTGTGTGTACACAGACATTTTACCTCATTTATCTGACACTATCCAGTACAAAGTAAAGTTCTGTCCTGTCAGAAGCTGCTGCATGTCTAACAGAATAATAATAATAATAATAATAATAATAATAAGTGTTATTTGTATAGTTGAAGATGGTTGTCACATGGCTGCCATGTTTTCGCTGAACATCTGTGCTGCAGCCACCTTAAAGACTTGGAAAGTTTTTGACAAAGTCCTAATATTAAAACTTGCAAAGAAAGTTCCCAGTGTAGAGGAGCTCAAGCAGGAGTCGTGACAACTTTCTCTTTCGGCTACACAACGTGCACCATTTATTCCTTCACCATTACAACAACAACACAAAAACCAGCGCAGTGGAAGTGTACCGCTGTAAACCCGAACCGAGGAAACAGCAGCTGTAAACCAACGTTCCTACCAGCTCAATACGGGGAATTATGTACCCCCATAACCACTACACACGTCCCCCCAGAATTCGCCTTAATAGGAAAAGTCAGTGTGGCGAGGGGGGCGGATCTCTCTGCCCCAACGGCTCCGCTGAACAGGAGCTGGGGCTGGTTAACCACAGGCAAAGCAGCAGAGTCCTCACAGCCGGACCGGGGAAAGGGAGGGGCTGGGGAAGCAGGGAGAGGGGGGCAGGGCCGGGGGGCACCCCCGCCGTGGGGGCAGGGCCAGACCAACAGGGCGGTCTAAGTCCAGGTGAGCAGGCTTGAGGCGGTCCACAGAAACCCGCTCCAGCCTGCTGCCAACCTCCACCACAAAGTGCTTATCTCCAGTGTCCCGTACCCGAAATGGGCCGTCGTAGGGTGGCTGCAGGGGACCGCGGTGCGCGTCGTGACGGATGAAAACATACTCCGCCGACCGCAGCTCAGTGGGGACATAGGACTGAGAGCCGCCATGCTGAGAAGTGGGGACCGGTGCAAAAGCCCTGGCTTCCTCCTGCAGCGCAGTCCATTGGCATCTGGCGGACCAGGGAGCTGTGGCGGTGAGAAGGAAATTCCCCGGGACGCGAAGTGGCTGTCCGTAGACCAGTTCGGCGGATGAGGACTGGAGGTCCTCCTTGGGGGCCGTCCTGAGCCCAAGCATGACCCAAGGCAGTTTGTCGACCCAGCAGTCGTCCTTGAGGGTAGCCCGCAATGCGGCCTTCATCGAGCGATGGACCCTCTCGACCAATCCATTCGCCTGAGGGTGATACGCTGTGGTGCGATGGAGCCTCACCCCTAAACCCGCGGCCATCTCCTCCCAGAGCGCTGACGTGAATTGCGGCCCTCTGTCCGAGGAGAGGTCAGATGGGGTGCCAAAGCGGGCGACCCAGGTTCCGATGAACGCTCGGGCAACCTCAGGTGCTGTCGTGGACAAAAGCGGGACGGCCTCTGGCCATCGCGTGGTCCTGTCGACCATGGTGAGCAGGTATGTGAAACCACGGGAGGGGGGTAGGGGGCCTACCAGGTCCACATTCACGTGGTCGAACCTCCTCTCAGGTACCGTGAAAGGTATCAGGGGCGCTTTGACGTGCCGGAGCACTTTGGAGTGTTGGCACTCCACACAGGTGTCAGCCCAGTCCCTCACATCCTTTTTGAGTCCATGCCAGACAAACTTTGCCGCCACCAACCTCTGTGAAGGCTTTCTGCCAGGGTGAGACAGCCCATGGACTGCTTTGAAGACCCGCCGCCTCCAAGCAGTCGGAACGACAGGGCGGGGCTGACCCGTAGAGACGTCGCACAGGAGCGTGGCGCCGGTGTCGTCGAAAGCCACATCCTCCAACTGCAGCCCTGTGACGGCGGTCCTGCATGCCTGCACTCCTGGGTCGGTGGCCTGGTCAGCTGCCATCTGGCTGTAGTCGAGTCCCAAATGGGCGGCACCAGCGATGGCCCGGGAGAGACAGTCGGCAATCGGGTTGGACTTCCCAGCGACATGCCTCACGTCGGTGGTAAACTCTGAGATGTAGGCCAACAGTCGCTGCTGGCGGGCTGACCACGGCTCTGCCACCTTGGTCATCGCGAACACCAGCGGTTTGTGATCGACGAAAGCCGTGAACTGACGGCCCTCCAGTAGGAAATGAAAGTGCCTAACAGCGAGGAAAAGGCCAAGCAGCTCACCATCAAAGGTGCTGTATTTGCGCTCTCTCAGGTTCAACTGCCGGCTGAAGAAGGCAAGCGGCTGCCACGCGCCGCTCACCCACTGCTCGTAAACCGCGCCGACAGCGTAGTGCGAAGCATCCGTCGTGATGGCGATGGGCGCTCCAGACACAGGGTGTGCCAGCATCGCCGCGTCAGCCAGGGCGGCCTTCACATCCTTAAAAGCCTTATCCCTCTCTGCAGACCAGTCCACGGCGTGTTTGGGGGCTGTGCCCTTCAGAGCCTCATATAGGGGGCGGAGGAGATCGGCAGCCTGGGGGATGAACCGGTGGTAGAAGGACACCATGCCAATGAACTCCCAGAGGGACTGGGCCATGTGTGGGCGTGGAAAGTCTGCGACGGCCTCCACCTTAGCTGGAAGGGGGGCCGCCCCGTCCTTGGTGACCCGGTGGCCCAGGAAGTCGATGGTGCTCAGACCAAACTGGCATTTGGCCGCCGGGTTAACTATCAACCCATGCAGGCTGAGCCTCTTGAAAAGGGCTCTGAGGTGGGACAAGTGCTAGGACACGGAGGCGCTAGCGGATGTCATCATCCAGGTACACAAAGAGGAAAGGCAGGTCCCGCAACACTGAGTCCATGAGGCGTTGGAAGGACTGTGCGGCATTCTTGAGCCCCAACGGCATGCGCAGGAACTCGAACAGTCCGAACGGAGTTGTCACAGCCGTTTTGGGGACATCAGTGGGATGGACGGGCACCTGGTGGTATCCACGGACGAGGTCCACCTTGGAAAAGATCACTTTCCCAGCCAGTTGGGCGGAGAAATCTTGGATGTGAGGGACCGGGTAGTGGTCCGGTGTTGTTGCGTCATTGAGCCGGCGGCAGTCACCACATGGACGCCACCCACCACCAGGCTTACGCACTATGTGGAGGGGTGAAGCCCACGGGCTGCTGGAGCGGCGGATGGTGCCGAGGCGCTCCATGTTCTCAAACTCCGCCTTGGCGACAGAGAGCTTGGTCGGGTCGAGGCGCCAAGCTCGGGCGTGCACCGGCGGGCCAGTGGTGACCAGGGGTTAAAGTGGGATTTGGTAAGTGGGGGATCTCTGTATTGGAGAGGTGGGCAAAAGTGCGGCAGTGATAGTCGGCCCCAATACTGCGTCTCAAATCAGGAAATTAACCCTACGAGAACATGCACACACACACACACACACACACACACACACACACACACACACACACACACACACACACACATTACATACTCAATAAATCACTGGCTACATGTTCAATTTAAAAATTGAAATGCGTTTTAATCAGTCTTTTGTATTAGTTGAAAGTGCCACTGAACAGACTTCATGAATTTACTAATAGTCATCACAACATTTAATGTTCCAATTCCAATCATAATATAAAACAAACCAGTTTTTCAGCAATAAAAATTGAATGCTGAAGCTAATAATAGCTACCGGTAGCTAACGTTTGCTAGCTAGTTAGTTATTTGAATGAAAATATTGCATGGCCAGAGCTAAGGTTGGACAAACATAACTAGCTAGCTACCGGTAACGTTACCGGACGCTACCGATAGTTAGCTTGCCTAGCAGCATTCAAACAACTAGCCAGCAACGTCAGCAACTAGCTAGCAACGTTACCGGGTGGAAGATAGCTAGTTAGCTAGCTTGCTAATGTTACGTTCGCTAACGTTAGTTGCTTGAATGAAAACCACAGCAGAGCTAGACAAAACTATTGGAAATACTATTGGAAATACACTGAAGATACTCACTCTTTATGCCCCCCAATCCAGGATAATAGTGCAGGTAGCAGGTTGACGCTCTCTCGAGTCTGGTCTGCCTGGTGCGGTGAACTGACCCTGACCCGTGAGTGTGAAGCCAGTCTCTTCTGACGTCATGTCTGGTGAAGCCAGACAGATGGCAGGTGCGGGTCACGTGAGGACGCGATATCGTTCAAACTTTTAGAAAAAGTAAAGTAGTATAAAAATAGAAGAACGACTTTATTTGCGATTTATTTTGTAATGCTTGTGAATTGGCTGCATCATGTTTTTTGTTTTAAATTTTACTGTGACAAAAAGGTTGAAATGACTACTGTCTACAGAGTGCCGCCGGATCTCAGCTCCGGTTGACTTGGGGGAGGAGGGGAAGTGCCGGTGTCGGGATCCGGGGAGCTCCGGCCCACTTTAATCACTGGTGGTGACGATGTGGTGCTCAACCCCATGTTTGGTCGTAGATGACGCAAATGTGGGCTGAGTGAGGTCAGGGAACTCGGAGAGAAGATGGAGAACCACGTCCTCGTTGGAGAGCATGCTGGACAGCCTGACGGAGCCTGTATCGCTGAGTGCACACGCGTGTGAAGCGAAGGTGACGGCGTCAATCAGGCGTCGATTCCTGACGTCCACCAGCAGCCCGTGAGCACAAAGGAAATCTGCACCGAGGAGGGGAAATGCCACGTCGGCGGTGACAAAATCCCAGCTGAACCGCTGTCCGTTAAAACACATGTCAATGTGCCTTGTGCCTTACGTACGGATAGAGCTGCCGTTAGCAGCTTCCATGGGAGGGCCGTGAGCGCCCGACAGGGCGTCCACACTCCATGCAGGTACGACACTCCTCTGCGCCCCAGTGTCGCACAGGAAACGCCGCCCCGAGATGGAGTCTTGCAGGAAAAGTAGCCTGTTGTCCTCCACGCCGACGCCCATGGCCACTAGTGAGCGCCGGCCTTGGCGTTTCCCGACGAGCTGAAAGTGCACGGGGAGGTGCACTTTTTCGCCTTGGCCCCGAACTTTGCATGGTAAAAGCACAGGCTGGGCTCCTGTCGCCGACCGGGGGTTGCCGCGGTGACCACCATGGAGTCACCAGGTGGTGGCGTGTGGGGGTGGGCAGGGGTGAGCGCGGACGCGCAGTGCTTGGGATTCCAAGGCGTTCCCAGGCCAGATTGGACATGTAGTCCCTCCAGTGAGTTCTGGGTCTACCCTGGGGTCTCCTCCCAGTTGGCCGTGCCTGGTAAACCTCCAAAGGAAGGCGCCCAGAAGGCATCCTAATCAGATGCCCGAACCACCTCAACTGGCTCAATGTTCAATGCGAAGGAGCAGCGGCTCTACTCCGAGCTCCCTCCGGATGTCTGAGCTCCTCACCCTATCTCTACGGCTGAGCCCAGACACCCTACGGAGGAAACTCATTTCAGCTGCTTGTATCCATGATCTCACCCTTTCAGTCACTAGCCAAAGCTCATGACCATAGATGAGGGTTGGAACAAAGGCTGACTGGTAAATTGAGAGCTTTGCCTTCCATCTCAGCTCCCTGTTCACCACAACGGTCCAGCCAGTACAACGTCCACATTATTGCTGATGCTGCACCAATCTGCCAGTCAATCTCCCGCTCCATCCTACCCTCACTCATGAACAAGACCCCGAGATACTCGAACTCCTTCACTTGAGGCAACAACTCTAACACTGCTAACACCTGCTTCCAGCAGCAGCATCGACACACACCGAGACACTGGACCAAATCCATCTGTATGATATGATCTCTCCAGAAAAACCAATAATACCACTGTACTGAGATGACAAACTTTACATCCAACTCCCAGAAAAGTGAATCAGTTCATCTGGACCAGGGATGGGCAACATGGTCCAAAAAGGGTGGTGTGGGAGCAGGTCTTTGTTCCAACCAAGTACTTACACACCTGACTCTATTAGTCAACCTTTGCTAAGGACCATGATTTGTAGACTCAGATGTGTAACTGCTTGGTTGGAACAAAGACCTGCACCCTCACTGCCTTTTCTGGACCATGTTGCCCGTCCCTGGTCTGGACACAACGTTTCTGAGAGAAACGTTTCATCACTCATCTAAGTTACCTCTTCAGTCTCTACTTACTGCAGGTATCCCCACCATTGGTCAACAGTCAGTTGAGACTGAAGAGGTCACTTAGATGAGTGACGAAATGTTTCTTCCAGAAAACGTTGTGTCCAGGTGAACTGACTCAACCTTCTGTGACTTCCTTACCTGGATTATTGAGCAGGCATAAATAATATTAATAACAATAACAACAACAACAACAATAATAACAATAATAATAATGGATTATATTTATATAGCCCTTTTCTAGACACCCAAAGTGCTTCACAGTGAAGGGGGTAACTCACTTCAACCACCACCAATGTGTAGCACCACCTGGGTGATACACAGCAGCCATTTTGCCCCAGAACGCTCACCACACATCATCTTGAGGTGGAGAGGGAGGAATCATTGAGCCAATTACATGGGGGATGAATAGGTGGCCAAATGGAGAAAGCCAGGTTGGGAATTTTACCAGGACACCGGGGAACCCACTACTCTTGGTGATAAGTGCCATGGGATCTTTAATGACCACAGTGAGTCAGGATCTCGGTTTAACATCTCATCTGAAGGACGTCATCTCCTACAGCACAGTGTCCCCGTCACTGCACTGGGGCATTGGGGTTTGACATTTGTTGTTTTTATTAGGACCAGAGGGAAGACTGCCCTCTACTGGCCCACAAACACTACTTCCGGCAGCCACTCAGTTTTCCCGGGAGGTCTCTAATCCAAGTACTAGCCAAGCCCACACCTGCCTAGCTTCTGTCATTTGGTAGAGCCAGGGTACATGTTGGTATGGCTGCCGGCACAAAAACATTTACATCCAACTCAAACGTCATCCATCCACCCATCTGTCCATACATCCATCTGTCATCCATCCATCCATCCATCCATCCATTTGTCGATTCATTCATCCATCTGTCTATCCATCTGTCCTTCCATCCATCTGTCCATCCATGTAAGCTCATAACAATGGCATGAATACTATGGCAGACTGATAATAATGTCTCAGGTTTCTCATCTTTGAAAAACATCAACACACTGTCTTTGGTCCCATTCAGTTTTCAGTACCATGACATTAAACCAAACACACACAGACTGATTTCACTGTCTGAACACAGAAAAGAAAATGCCAGCTGGATAAAAAAACAAACAATTAAAAATCATAAATATTAAAACATAATTCTAATGTGTACCTCAACAGTAAGGCAGAAACACTGTTGGTCTTATTCTGCCTGCCTGTCTGTCTGTCTGCCCGTCTGCTTGTCCATCCGCCCACCCGTCTGTCTGCCTGCCCATCTGTCTGTCTGCCTGCCTGTCCGTCCGTCCATCCATCCATCCGCCCACCCGTCTGTCTGCCCACCTGCCCGTCTGTCTGTCTGTCCGCCTGTCCATTTGTCAGTCTGTCTGCCCGCCTGTCTTTCTGTCTGTCTGCCTGCCCGCCCGTCTGTCTGCCCACCTGCCCGTCTGTCTGTCTGCCCATCTGTCTGTCTGTCCGCCTGTCCATTTGTCAGTCTGTCTGCCCGCCTGTCTTTCTGTCTGTCTGCCTGCCCGCCCGTCTGTCTGCCCGCCTGTCTGTCTGCCTGCCCATCTGTCTGTCTGCCTGTCTGTCCACCTGCTTGCCCATCTGTCTGTCTGTCCGCCTGCCTGTCTGCCTGTCCACCAGCCTGCCTTCCTGTCTACGTCTTGCTCCCATCATAAATCTGTTTGTCATGTGTTGTGTCTCTCTGTCATGTTGTGATAGCACACCGCTCATTTGTGAAGTGAGGAACAACAATAACAGCAGCAGTAATCATGGTCATGTGATACTGTAGCGAATTTGGGGGCAGCCCGGCCGGACCGTCACAACCGGGACGCGAACTCGGATCTCCCGCACCGCGGGCGACAACGTTAACCAGTCGACTAAAGGGTCCCACCCTTAGCCAAGGGCTACAGTGTCTACTTATTCGTATACGTTACACTACTGACACAGATCATGACATCATCAGCTGGAATCATAATAACGCTGATTATAAGCTGGACAGTAGTCATGGTAACGGGATGAGTACTGCGTCATGGCATGACTAGTAATAATGATAATAGTAAGAGTACTGGGTGTATTTGTACCTGCTGTCAAGCTGACGGGCAGCAGCAGTCTGAACAGCAGACCCACCACCAGTTCAGAAACCATCCTGCTCCAATCCGGACTGGCTCCGGTAGGCTCTCTGCTGGCTTTGAAGCTTCAGCTGGATTTGGTTCTTTAGGACTTCACGGTGTTGCCATTCGGTCCAGGTTCAGGAGGGCTGCTGGTTCGGTGCCATGCTCCTACAGAACCAAGGTCCAAACATGAGTGAACGTTTGTTCTGTGAGAACTCCAGACGGACGACACTTATCTTGAACAAACAACAACGAGAGGACAAACCAACACAGACCGTCACAGACCAACACAGAACAGACCGAACACAGCCCAACACAGACCATCACAGACCAACACAGAGCAGACCAACACAGACCGAACACTGCTCAACACAGAACAGACCAACACAGACCGAACACAGCCCAACAAAGAACAGAGCAACACGGACTGAACAAATCCCAACACAGCGCAACACAGACCAACATAGAACAGCCCAACACATGCCGAACACAGAGCAACACAGCCCAACACAGCCCATCACAGACCAACACAGAACAGACCGAACACAGCCCAACACAGAGCAACACAGACCATCGCAGACCAACACAGAACAGACCAACACAGACCGAACACTGCCCAACACAGACCAACACAGAACAGACCAACACAGACCGAACACAGACCAACACAGACCAACACAGAACAGAGCAACAAGGGCCGAACACATCCCAACACAGACCAACACAGACCATCACAGACCAACATAGAACAGCCCAACACAGACCGAATACAGAGCACACAGACCAACACAGAACAGACCAACACAGAACAGAGCAACACAGACCGAACACAGCCCAACACAGGGCAACACAGACCAACATAGAACAGCCCAACACAGAACAGAGCAACACAGACCAAACACAGAACAGAGCAACACAGACCATCACAGCCCAACACAGAGCAACACAGAGCAACACAGACCATCACAGACCAACATAGAACGGCCCAACACAAACCTAACACAGAGCAACACAGACCAACACAGACCGAATACAGACCATCACAGACCAACACAGACCGAACACAGACCAACACATAGCAACACAGCCAAACACAGACCGAACACAGACCAACACAGAGCAACACAGACCATCATTGACCAACATAGAACAGACCAACACAGACCGAACACGGACCAACACAGACCATCACAGACCAACATAGAACAGAGCAACACAGACCAACACAGAACAGACCAACACAGAACAGAGCAACACAGACCGAACACAGCCCAACACAGGGCAACACAGACCAACATAGAACAGCCCAACACAGAACAGAGCAACACAGACCAAACACAGCCCAACACAGACCAACACAGACCGAATACATACCATCACAGACCAACATAGAACAGACCAACACAGACCGAACACAGACTAACACAGAACAGAGCAACACAGCCCAACACAGACCGAACACAGAGCAACACAGAGCAACACAGACCATCACAGACCAACATAGAACAGACCAACACAGACCGAACACAGACCAACACAGAGCAACACAGACCATCACAGACCAACATAGAACAGACCATCACAGACCATCACAGACCAACATAGAATAGCCCAGCACAGACCAACACAGAACAGAGCAACACAGACCAAACACAGAACAGAGCAACACAGACCATCACAGCCCAACACAGACCATCACAGACCAACATAGAAGAGCCCAACACAAACCTAACACAGAGCAACACAGACCAACACAGACCGAACACAGACCATCACAGACCAACATAGAACAGCCCAACACAGAACAGAGCAACACAGACCAAACACAGCCCAACACAGAGCAACACAGACCAACACAGACCGAACACAGACCATCACAGACCAACATAGAACAGACCAACACAGACCAACACAGAACAGACCAACACAGACCGAACACAGACTAACACAGAACAGACCAACACAGACCGAACACAGACCAACACAGAGCAACACAGACCATCACAGACCAACATAGAACAGACCAACACAGACCGAACACAGACCAACACAGACCATCACAGACCAACATAGAACAGACCAACACAGACCGAACACAGAGCAACACAGACCAACACAGAACAGACCAACACAGAACAGGGCAACACGGACCGAACACATCCCAACACAGACCATGACAGACCAACATAGAACAGCCCAACACAGACCAACACAGAACAGAGCAACACAGACCAAACACAGAACAGAGCAACACAGACCATCACAGCCCAACACAGAGCAACACAGAGCAACACAGACCATCACAGACCAACATAGAACGGCCCAACACAAACCTAACACAGACCAACACAGAACAGACCAACACATACCGAACATAGACCATCACAGACCAACACAGACCGAACACAGACCAACACAGACCAACACAGAACAGACCAACACAGACCAACACAGAGCAACACAGACCATCACAGACCAACATAGAACAGACCAACACAGACCGAACACAGCCCAACACAGACCAACACAGAACAGACCAACACCGACCGATCACAGACAAACACAGACCGAACACAGAGCAACACAGAACAGAGCAACACAGACCACCACAGACCAACATAGAACAGCACAACACAGACCGAACACAGAGCAACACAGAACAGAGCAACACAGACCACCACAGACCAACATAGAACAGCACAACACAGACCGAACATAGAGCAACACAGAACAGACCAACACAGACCAACACAGAGCAACACAGACCAACATAGAACAGCCCAACACAGACCGAACACAGACCAAAACAGAACGGACCGTCACAGAGCAACACAGACTGAACACCGCCCAATACAGACCATCACAGACCAACATAGAACAGACCAACACAGACCGAACACAGCCCGACACAGAACAGCCCAACACAGACCATCACAGACCAACACAGAACAGACCAACACAGACAATCACAGACCAACATAGAACAGACCAACACAGACCATCACAGACCAACATAGACCATCACAGACCAACATAGAACAGACCAACACAGACCGAACACAGCCCAACACAGAACAGACCAACACCGACCGATCACAGACCAACACAGACCGAACACATAGCAACACTCAACAGACCAACACAGACTGAAAACCGCCCAACACAGACCATCACAGACCAACATAGAACAGACCAACACAGACCGAACACAGCCCGACACAGAACAGCCCAACACAGACCATCACAGACCAACACAGAACAGACCAACACAGACCATCACAGACCAACATAGAACAGACCAACACAGACCATCACAGACCAACATAGAACAGACCAACACAGACCGAACACAGCCCAACACAAAACAGACAAACACAGACCATCACAGACCAACAGAGACCAAACACAGAACAGAGCAACACAGACCATAACAGACCAACATAGAACAGCCCAACACAGACCGAACACAGAGCAACACAGAACAGAGCAACACAGACCACCACAGACCAACATAGAACAGCACAACACAGACCGAACACAGAGCAACACAGAACAGACCAACACAGACCAACACAGAGCAACACAGACCAACATAGAACAGCCCAACACAGACCGAACACAGACCAACACAGAACGGACCATCACAGAGCAACACAGAACAGAGCAACACAGACCGAACACAGACTGTACCAGAACAGACCATCACAGAGCAACACAGAACAGACCATCACAGAGCAACACAGAACAGACCATCACAGAGCAACACAGAACTGAGCAACATAGAACAGAGCAACACAGACCGAACACAGACTGAACACAGAACAGAGCATCACAGAGTAACACAGACAGACCGAACACAGACCAAACACAGAGCAACACAGAACAGAGCAACACAGACTGAACACAGAACAGACCATCACAGAGCAACACAGAACAGACCATCACAGAGCAACACAGAACTGAGCAACACAGAACAGAGCAACACAGACCGAACACAGACTGAACACAGAACAGAGCATCACAGAGTAACACAGACAGACCGAACACAGACCGAACACAGAGCAACACAGACCGAACACAGACCAACACAGAACAGACCATCACAGAACAGAGCAACACAGAACAGAGCAACACAGACCGAACACAGACTGAACACAGAACAGAGCATCACAGAGCAACACAGAACAGAGCAACACGGACCGAACACAGAGCAACACAGACCGAACACAGACCAACACAGAACAGACCATCACAGAGCAACACAGAACAGAGCAACACGGACCGAACACAGACTGAACACAGAACAGAGCATCACAGAGCAACACAGAACAGAGCAACACAGACCGAACACAGACCAACACAGAACAGAGCAACACAGAGCGAACACAGACCAACACAGAACAGAGCAACACAGACCGAACACAGACCAACACAGAACAGAGCAACACAGAGCGAACACAGACCAACACAGAGCAACACAGACCGAACACAGACCGACACAGAACAGAGCATCACAGAGCAACACAGAACAGAGCATCACAGAGCAACACAGAACAGAGCAACACAGACCGAACACAGACCAACACAGAACAGAGCAACACAGAGCGAACACAGACCAACACAGACCGAACACAGACCGACACAGAACAGAGCAACACAGACCGAACACAGAACAGAGCAACACAGACCGAACACAGAATGAACACAGAACAGAGCATCACAGAGCGACACAGAACAGAGCAACACAGAGCGAACACAGAGCAACACAGAACAGAGCAACACAGACCGAACACAGACTGAACACAGAACAGACCATCACAAAGCAACACAGAACAGACCGAACACAGAGCAACACAGAACAGAGCAACACAGACCGAACACAGACTGAACACAGAACAGACCATCACAGACCAACACAGACAGACTGAACACAGACCGAACACAGACCAACACAGAACAAAGCAACACAGACCAACACAGACCGAACACAGACCAACACAGAACAGAGCAACACAGAACAGAGCAATACAGACCAACACAGAACAGACCATCACAGAGCAACACAGAACAGACCATCACAGAGCAACACAGAACTGAGCAACACAGAACAGAGCAACACAGACCGAACACAGACTGAACACAGAACAGAGCATCACAGAGCAACACAGACAGACCGAACACAGACCGAACACAGAGCAACACAGAACAGACCATCACAGAGCACAGACAGACCGAACACAGACTGAACACAGAACAGAGCATCACAGAGCACAGACAGACCGAACACAGACTGAACACAGAACAGACCATCACAGAGCACAGACAGACCGAACACAGACTGAACACAGAACAGACCATCACAGAGCACAGACAGACCGAACACAGACTGAACACAGAACAGAGCATCACAGAGCAACACAGACCGAACACAGACCGAACACAGACCGAACACAGACGGAACACAGAACAGAGCATCACAGAGCAACACAGACAGACCGAACACAGACCGAACACAGAGCAACACAGAACAGACCATCACAGAGCACAGACAGACCGAACACAGACTGAACACAGAACAGAGCATCACAGAGCAACACAGACCGAACACAGACCGAACACAGACCAACACAGACCGAACACAAACGGAACACAGAACAGAGCATCACAGACCGAACACAGACCGAACACAGACCAACACAGAACAGACCATCACAGAGCAACACAGAACAGAGCATCACAGAGCAACACAGAACTGAGCAACACAGAACAGAGCAACACAGACCGAACACAGACTGAACACAGAACAGAGCATCACAGAGCAACACAGACAGACCGAACACAGACCGAACACAGAGCAACACAGAACAGACCATCACAGAGCAACACAGACAGACCGAACACAGACTGAACACAGAACAGAGCATCACAGAGCAACACAGAACAGAGCATCACAGACCGAACACAGAGCAACACAGAACAGACCATCACAGAGCAACACAGACAGACCGAACACAGACTGAACACAGAACAGAGCATCACAGAGCAACACAGAACAGAGCAACACAGACCGAACACAGACCAACACAGAACAGAGCAACACAGAGCGAACACAGACCAACACAGAGCAACACAGACCGAACACAGACCGACACAGAACAGAGCATCACAGAGCAACACAGAACAGAGCATCACAGAGCAACACAGAACAGAGCAACACAGACCGAACACAGACCAACACAGAACAGAGCAACACAGAGCGAACACAGACCAACACAGAGCAACACAGACCGAACACAGACCGACACAGAACAGAGCAACACAGACCGAACACAGAACAGAGCAACACAGACCGAACACAGAATGAACACAGAACAGAGCATCACAGAGCGACACAGAACAGAGCAACACAGAGCGAACACAGAGCAACACAGAACAGAGCAACACAGACCGAACACAGACTGAACACAGAACAGACCATCACAAAGCAACACAGAACAGACCGAACACAGAGCAACACAGAACAGAGCAACACAGACCGAACACAGACTGAACACAGAACAGACCATCACAGACCAACACAGACAGACTGAACACAGACCGAACACAGACCAACACAGAACAAAGCAACACAGACCAACACAGACCGAACACAGACCAACACAGAACAGAGCAACACAGAACAGAGCAATACAGACCAACACAGAACAGACCATCACAGAGCAACACAGAACAGACCATCACAGAGCAACACAGAACTGAGCAACACAGAACAGAGCAACACAGACCGAACACAGACTGAACACAGAACAGAGCATCACAGAGCAACACAGACAGACCGAACACAGACCGAACACAGAGCAACACAGAACAGACCATCACAGAGCACAGACAGACCGAACACAGACTGAACACAGAACAGAGCATCACAGAGCAACACAGACCGAACACAGACCGAACACAGACGGAACACAGAACAGAGCATCACAGAGCAACACAGACAGACCGAACACAGACCGAACACAGAGCAACACAGAACAGACCATCACAGAGCACAGACAGACCGAACACAGACTGAACACAGAACAGAGCATCACAGAGCAACACAGACCGAACACAGACCAACACAGACCGAACACAAACGGAACACAGAACAGAGCATCACAGACCGAACACAGACCGAACACAGACCAACACAGAACAGACCATCACAGAGCAACACAGAACAGAGCATCACAGAGCAACACAGAACTGAGCAACACAGAACAGAGCAACACAGACCGAACACAGACTGAACACAGAACAGACCATCACAGAGCAACACAGACAGACCGAACACAGACCGAACACAGAGCAACACAGAACAGACCATCACAGAGCAACACAGACAGACCGAACACAGACTGAACACAGAACAGAGCATCACAGAGCAACACAGACAGACCGAACACAGACTGAACACAGACCAACACAGACCGAACACAGACGGAACACAGAACAGAGCATCACAGACCGAACACAGCCCGAACACAGACCGAACACAGACCAACACAGAACAGTGCATCACAGACCGAACACAGACCAACACAGAACAGACCAACACAGACCAACACAGAACAGACCATCACAGAGCATCACAGAACAGAGCATCACAGAGCAACACAGAACTGAGCAACACAGAACAGAGCATCACAGACCGAACACAGCCCGAACACAGACCGAACACAGACCAACACAGAACAGTGCATCACAGACCGAACACAGACCAACACAGAACAGACCAACACAGACCAACACAGAACAGACCATCACAGAGCATCACAGAACAGAGCATCACAGAGCAACACAGAACTGAGCAACACAGAACAGAGCAACACAGACCGAACACAGACTGAACACAGAACAGAGCATCACAGACAGACCGAACACAGACCGAACACAGACCGAACATAGAGCAACACAGACTGAACACAGAACAGACCATCACAGAGCAACACAGACAGACCGAACACAGACTGAACACAGAACAGAACATCACAGAGCAACACAGACAGACCGAACACAGACCGAACACAGACCAACACAGACCGAACACAGAACAGAGCATCACAGACCGAACACAGTCCGAACACAGACCGAACACA